>NW_019385362.1:0-1353 GCF_000671375.1 Centruroides sculpturatus
TGAAGAGGGGCAAAAACAGCCCGAAACGAGTACAGAAAAACGATGTTCCGTAGCAACTAAATAAAGATAAATGATGAAAATTTGCCACGTGTCTTCAAAATACACTATAAAGTCAATGTTTAACGAGTCAACAATTTAACATAAGCGTAGAAAAGTTTTCTCAAAAAACTATAATTATCTAAAAAATATTGTAGTGACAGCTGAATAACTAATTATTATAATCATTGGGTGAAATAAAGTAAATCTGAAAAAATTAAAAAAATAATATTGATAAATCTATATCTATATATATAAATGGACATGTATGTCCCTATATTTCACTTTTCCGCCAAAACTACACATCGCACGTGAATGGTGTTTGTATGCGGTGGTAGCCCCAAGTCTCCATTCGTGCACTATGGTGGTTGCGTCTCGATAGCTATAAGGATGTGAGAGATATGGGGGCTGAAAGTGGTTGACTTCGAAGATTTTCTATTTCGATTTTAAAAATGTTCGAACCGTTTTAATTTCGAATTTGTATTCCAATTCGAATCAGTTCGATTATAGAACGATTGTAAACGTTCCAGAAAATTGATCAAATTGAAAATACAATAGTTCGTTTGACTGGACGTAAAAATTCTCTGATTAGTCTGGAAACGGGTAACCTAATTCTTGCATTCTGTGAAAACGGGCAAGATTAGCTATAATGTAATTATTATCTTAATCTTCAATATCGTTACTTTTTGCCCACAAATAAAAACTCAGCGAAGCGGGTCCTTGCAGCTAGTAAGTAAATAAATAAATGCAGTAAAAATATTAAAATAATAAGACGTATACCTGTACAAATAAAATCATTTTCTTAAGTCGTACAAAACCATGGGCTAGTCGGAGATGTGGTGGTTATAAACAAATGTTTCACCCTCATATTTTTTCGTAATTCCACAATTTTCCTATTCTGTCAAAGCCCGAACTTTTGTCAATATTATATTTAATAGTGATGTAACGAATATTTAGTTACTATTCGGTATTCGACCTATTCGGCCTATTTTTCACTATTCGGCCGAATACCGAATATTTAATCACTATTCGGCCGAATACCGAATACCTAAAAACAGGAGTTATAAACAACAAAAACACAGTAAATTAATCATTTTGGTATTTAGAGTTAATGTTATAAAGTTAGTGTTGTTTGTTTATATTTATTTATAACTTGTAACATGCACAAAATAAAAAAGAAAATAATATTAGTCACATGTATTCACAATTTATAATTACAAAGATCAGCACACGTACACGTCTATCGTTGGAGAATCCTCGCACAGCTAAGGGTCTGACCCTGCCTATCCTTCTTTTTAAGCGCTCGTCTTTGCTCTT
>NW_019385362.1:2278-19197 GCF_000671375.1 Centruroides sculpturatus
GGGGGGACCTAATCCTTGCATCCGATGAAACGGGTAAGATCGGCTTATATAGCCGATCTTACTAACTATAATGGTTATCTTACGTAAGAATTTATCTCACCGAATGACCAATCTAACACGTTTTAAAAATTCTGTATTCCTCTACTGTACACAATTTAAAGAATGAAATGTGTTAGATTGGGCACATGGTGTGATAAACTCCTACGTAAGATAACCTTAGTAAATACAAATCAAATAATATAATATAATAGAAAGGTTCGAAGTATGAAATAATCTTAATCTTTGTAGTGATATCGGACCTCCTCGACCTTCCTCTCCTGCAGTTTCGTCGGAACAGATGCGCCCCACCCACACATGCTGACAGAAGTATCGTAAATCCGGAAGAGAAAACGCGGGAGAAGAAGAGAGGTATTCGGGACACGAGAAGGAGAGGCAATGTTCCCTCTAATTCTTTTTGTAGCTGAGCGGAACATGTACTTCTCTGTGCAAAAAATAATTTTGCTGAGCAGATTCTGAGCAAAAAAATTTTCTGAGCATATATATATATATATTATATACAGTATATATAATCTTATTTTTTCCTATAAAAATTAAAATAATTAATTATAAAGTAGAGATTAAAATTCATTTTAGAACATACTTTTATACAAAATCTTATCTTTTGTCAATGATTTAATGTATTTAATCGAAAAATACGTAGCAATAATCATATTGCAGACAGAGTGAGAAATAAGTAAACAACAATTCAAATCAGTGTGAATGCTCGCCTGCGCAGCGCACAAAAATTCTCGTGCGCGGCAACAATGTGAGCAGTGCGCGTCCGCGCAGCTTAGAGGGAACATTGGAGGAAGTTCGGGAATAGGAAGAGGCTACGCTAACGAACTGGTCAAACGAGGTTTACACATTGTAATCGTAAGCAGCGTATTGCAGGCTCTGAATACTGCAGCCAAAGAAATTACAAGTCAATACGGAGTAAAATGTCGCTACATTCAGGTCGATCTCAGCCACGATAATGCCTACGAACACGTCTTCAGCAGATTGAAGGATACGGATGTTGGCATTTCAGTCAACTGTGCCGGTGTTGTGGGCGACTTTCCTTGTCGTATGTTAAACGAGAGCGACATGACTGTGAATTTAATGTTAGCACTACACATCAAAGCGATGGTTCACACGACGCGATTGTTTTTACCTTCGATGTTAGCCAGAAAAAGGGCCGCCATCGTTACTGTTTCGTCAATGGCCTCTGTAATACCTTGTACATTTTCATGCGTATATTCGGCGTGTAAAGCGTTTTCCGATCGTTTCACTCGAGCATTGTCTTACGAATATAAATGGAAAAATGTGAGTTTTCAATCTCTTACTCCTTTTGTGATTTGGACTAAAATGGTCGAGGAACACACTAGAAATTTTGAATATTTCGAATTGATTAAAAGTGTGTCCCTCGATAGAGATAAATTCGTCAAAAATGCTATAAGAACAATAAACCTTACGAATTATACAAGCGGTAATTGGTTTTGTGACATCGTTTTGTATGCTGCCTTTAGCATTTTAAATATTTACTTGCACATTAAAGTTGCACGTATAAAAATTAGTTATAAAATATAAATAGAATAATTAAACATATTATTCCTAATCAATTTTTTATGGAATATTTTATCATCTAAATTTTGATCGTGGTTGAAACTTTGATAGTTTATAGTGTATAAAGTCAGAATCTACAAATCTATTCAATATTAGCATTGATAAAATGATAATATTCAATAGATTTTACTAATTGTTATAAAAAGCATAAAAAATATCCTAGAATTTTATAATATAATCGAAACGGGTTAATGATGATGCTGATGATAATAATAAGCGCAGAACCAAAAACGTTAGCAGTTGAAAGTTGAAATTGAGTACACAGTTAGGGTACGCCAAGAAAATGTAAACTAAGAAGGGTTTTTCGTAATTCTCGATGAAGAAAGAGAGAGGAAATTAATGATTTCCCTGAAGAACTCGGCTTCAACTGTACTATTTTAGTGGTGGTTTTTTGCGTTTATGCAGAAAATCGAACATATTTTTAGACCCATCTAAACATTCTCTAATTAGTCTCGGAAGAGGGAAACCTAATTTTTTAAACCAGTGAAATTGGATAAAATCGGCTATATAACTATAAAGGTTATGTGACGTAAGAGGTCATTACTTTATAAAATTTGTAAAATTTATTAAAGAAATTTATACTTTTGTAACAAATTTCTTAATGAAAGATAATAAATAAATTTCTTTGAAATGTTTTATCTTCATAATTTGTAAATATTTATAATGATCGTGTTAATAATTTTAATAATTCCGTGATTCATTAAGATTTATTTAAGTAATTAAAAAGTTTTGTTTGCTAATGAATTTTTAAAAATCTAAAAATGATAATTCATCAGAAAAAAAAACGCTCAGTGAACGTAAACAGTAACAAAGAAAAAAAGTAGGTATATTATTTCATTGATTATTCTATTTCTTTTGGACTTGTATCGGACCGTTTATGTAACCTTGAATTTGGTAGGTTTTGTTGAATTTAAAAGCTGATAAATATACAGAAAAAACTCACGTTGCAAAATTGTAAACATGACTAAAAATTGAGTGAGAAATGTTTTTCGACAATGCGGATAAAATTATATTAAATAGCGATCATCTGTGCTATTTTGTTTAAAACAGGAACACGGCGCAGGATAACATTTTATGATCTATTATTGTAGCGTTTAATGCGTTAACACGTTAAAAACGTGTATGTAAAAACGTAAATAAATTTTAGATTGTGTCCATTCAGAGCTTTGTTTTGCACCATATAAGGTATATACTGCAAAAGACTTAAAAATTTCGTAAAATTTCATTGTAAAGTGAAGTCTAAACTAGTGTCGTCCAACGAAAATTGTTTACTGGGCCAAAACAAAAAATAAAAATACACTGTGGGCCGCACATATTTCTTTACAACAAACAAAATACTGCATAATTGCATATGTTATGTATTTTAATGTGAAACTTGCCATTTAATTTTTTCACTTACGTTTTTAATATCAACAGGTATTTTTGATGTTGTCGAACGTAGTTAATTTTTCAAGTTTTTATCGGTCAATCTATTATGATTTTTACATTTAACAATCTTTAATTTTGAGAAAAAACATTCACGAAGATAGGTGATTCCCATTGCAGCTGTAATGTTCAGCTTTTTTTTTTTCTTAGCATAGGGAATTTATCATTGCACACGTATTTTGTATAAAACTGAACTTTGTTATTGGCCTCAAACATATATTTCAATTCAAAACATGACTGGAAATCTATCAAATTTATCTGCAAATTTGTTGGAGCTTGTTCCACAAGAATGTCAAATAGATATAAGAAAATATTAAATATATTAGCAGATGAGCCCGGCGTTGCTCGGACAAAAAGTAACGATAGCGACGATTCAGATTATTAGATTATAGCCGATCTTACTCGTTTTTACCGGGTGCGAGAATTAGGTCCCCCTCTTCCGAGACTTATTAGAGAATTTTTAGATGGATCTAAAAGTATGCTCGATTTCCAGCAAAAAACGCATCAAAAATTACAGAAAAATCTAAATTTAAAGTAATCCTTAAAGAAATATAATTTCGTTATAACAAAACACCAATTTAAAAACATTTGTTGCTCTGAATATACTGATTAAATACAGAGCCTATATATACAGTATGTACTGTAGATATATATACATATTATATGTAATACAATTGAAGCCTTGTTAAAAATATTTGAAGACATTTAAAAACATTTAAAAAAATTTAATCTTGTATAATCGTTATCATAAAATCGAATAAAAATTTTTCTTAAGTAATAGTATTAAAGTAATAATCTTTGGCCTGTATAATAATCAACACATGTATAAAGTCCATAGTAAATTCTTTATCAGAGATTGCTTGATAAACGTGGAAACAAATCAAGTTTTATTTTTATTTCTCGATACATCAGAAAAACAGAATTAAATCATGTTAGAAGCCATAGAACACAGTTGCATTTTGGCTTATTTTGGTATATTCTGTACAATTCTTTTTGTCTCAACGTTAATATGGAAGTTTGTCAACGTGTTAAGGGTACATCTCTTCTCTCTATGCACTTCGGATTTGAAGGAATTCGGACCGTGGGCCGTGATCACGGGAGGAAGTTCGGGAATAGGAAGAGGCTACGCTAACGAACTGGCCAAACGAGGTTTACACATTGTAATCGTAAGCAACGAATTGCAGGCTCTGAAAGATGCCGCTGAAGAAATTACAAGTCAATACGGAGTAGAATGTCGCTACATTCACGTCGATCTCAGCCACGATAATGCCTACGAACACGTCTTCAGCAGACTGAACGATACGGATATTGGTATTTTAATCAACTGTGCCGGTGTTCTGGGTGACTTTCCGTGTCGTTTACTAGACCTGACTGATGAGGATGTGAATTTATTGTTACAATTACACATCAAAGCGGTAGTTCACACGGCGCGATTGTTTTTACCTTCGATGTCGTCCAGAAGAAGAGCCGCCATCGTTACTGTTTCGTCAGCGGGCTCCGTAATACCTTTGCCATTTTTAAGCGTGTATTCGGCAAGTAAAGCGTTTTCCGATCGTTTCACTCGAGCATTGTCTTACGAATATAAATGGAAAAATGTGAGTTTTCAATCTGTTACTCCTTTTGGGGTTTGGACTAGAATAGCTGAAAAAGGCATTAGAAGTTTTAAATATTCCGAATTGATGAAAAGTATGTGTCTAGATAGAGATAAATTCGTCAGAAATGCTGTAAGAACAATAAATCTTACAGATCATACAAGCGGTAACTGGTTTTGCGACGTCGTTTGGTATGCCGCATTCAAAATTGTCAATATTTTATGGTCCTATCTTATGTTTAAAATTACACCTGTATTTAAACAGTCTTTATAGAATATAAATATAATAATTAAAGAAATTATTCCTAATCAATTTTTATAGAATATTTTATCATTTAAATTTTAATCGTGGATTAAACTTTGATAGTTTATAGTCTATAAGCAGAGAATATAATGATAACGAACAATTATTTATTGTGATATCGTCACAATGCTAGGTTAAAATTTTTAATCACATTTTTAATTTATTTAATTTAAAGTAGGCCTACATCATATCAAGTGTATATGCTCTACACCTCAAATCAGTAGTTTCTTTTTCCTGTATTGTACAGTACATCATAGTTTTTCTTTAGCAATCGAGTCGCGCCAGGTATTTATCTAACACCTTTCAGGAGAAAAGATTTGAATTAAAATAATATGACTTCCGGTTCTGTCTAACTCCGTTCTCCTCGAGATTTAAGGAAGGACAGACAGACAGGCAGACGGACAACAGTGGGAATTTATAGATCTATAATTTTTTCAAATTGCAGCACAATAACAAATATAAGACGAGCCGCGAATTTATTCGTAAGAGCAGAAAATCAGTAAAAATTCAGTTAGGTAATTGAAAGTTTAAGCCCTCAATTTTAAAGGGCCTTCACCTAAATAGCCCTAAACATCTTTTTCGCTCACTTCAATGGCTTTTTTTATTACATTATTCCGTAATTTCTCATTACAAAATATTAAAAAATAAAACAAATTCATAGTTATACAGTAGACCCCCTATAACACGGGTTCCAATAATGCGGTTTCCTATAACGCGGTGAAAAAATTGCGACAGTATTCGTTTAAAGACGCTAAAAGGGACTCGTAAAACGCGGTAAAACGTCATCGCCGACTCGTGTCGCGACAGGATTGGTCGAATCTGGACCAATAGTAGACGAGCAGCCGAACTACTTACACACTACCGAGAGTTTAGGCTAGTAAGTTGAGTTTACTCAACTTACTAGCCTAAACTATCGTCCGTACAGTATGTAAATTAGGTACCGTAAGTCTAATACAGTACTGTAATTTTATACATTTCTTGTGAAAGAAACATTTCTTATTCAACGGCCATTAAAATTATTTCTATTAATGATGTCTCCAAAGTTCAACGAATTTTTCGCAGAAAAATAACTTTTCAGAAATCGCGGCCGCCGTTTGGTGCTCTGCTCCGCGACGAAAACAAGCTTAAGCAATGTTGTCATTGAACGGTGCATAAACGGTAAGTAATCCTACAATTTTTTGTTTATAGCATAGTTTATACGAATTATTCCCAAAAAATTATACGCATTTTGGAAATATTGAGTCGAATTAGTCTAGAATCGATTAATTTTATGGAAGAAAACCTTTCAAACAGCTGTAGTCCGTAAACTTCACACGTGTCGGGCTGTGATTGGCTCATGTATTTAAGGATTCCTACAACGCAAAATTCTTATAAAGCGGAACGTATCTATCTCATTATAGGGGGGACTATTGTACAAATAATATTCAGTTACGTGTTATGAGAATAGATAATTTATCAAATTTGTAAATAAATGTAATAGACTGTTTTATCTACGCCATTGATAAAATCGCTTATATAATACAGCATTGCAAAAAACCTAAATAATTTCATTTTAAAATAATCATCGAAAATACAAGACAGTGATTTACAAAATCTGTTGATATCGCAATTACTTGAAATAATTTAAAAATTAAAACAAATTATTAAAAAAGTTGCGATATTTATCATTTGAGGAACGGAAGTTGTTCCTTCCTAATTTCCACTTACCTTTGTACTTTACCTTTGTACTATTATCCAGATTATTCAGAAAATTCTCCAGATTTAGTTTTGTTCCTAAACAGTGGTATTCATCTTCTATAAAATCCATTCTAAAAACAGAACAAAAAGCCAGACCGTAAAATTTAACACCCGTTAAACTGTTGTGATGTGTTTCTCTCTCATTTGGAATACGTTTCTTCCACCATTTTCTATTAATTAATATAAATTATTTAAAATACGTCAATTCTATAAATTTAATTAATGTAGTGTTTTATCTCAATTCAGTTATAAAATGTTTTGATAAAATTTTATATAGAAAATATCGCATGAAACTACACTATTTACTCTAGAAGAAAAGTAACAACAAGCTACAATTGTTACAAATAATTTTATATTCAAAATATATTAATTTTTTTAAATAAAATATACTATAAATTTACGATTGTAAATTACGTGAAAGTGTTCATTTATTATTAATAACAATCAAAAAATTATAACATTTTATTAAGCATAATTAGAGTTTAATTTTTATACATAAAAATAAAAATTGTTAATAATAACATATTGGATTACATGCAATTTTTTTATTATTTCGTGATTTCGATGTATTTATTCGTTTCTTATATTTACTAATACAGATGTTTTTTGTCATGTAATTGAGAAAAAAACTCGGACAGAACGATAAAATATAAATTATAATTTCGTGTAACCAGTAACCAGCGTAACTCTGATTCTTTCCAATACATTTTATCCAATTTTCACAGAATTTCTTACACGACGGAATTAACATATTCTTTTTCATTTTATTTGTCATTCTAGTGTGAACAAAATATGGAAGGAGCGACTGCAAATTAATGCCTTTATCTATTAATTCCTCGTTGACCCCTTTGCTAAATACATCCATAAACCTTTTACAACTACAATAAATAGCATAATAAGAAAATAGGAATATTGAAGAGGCCGACGAAACATTAATAATAACTCCTTTATTTTTCTTCGCGTATAAGTTAGACATTCGATAAGTCATATTGACGACAGTTTCTACGTTTAAAGCTATCATTACTAGTGTGTTACTTTCGGTTTCGTCCAGAAAATAACACGGTGTTCTACCGGCAATTCCAGCGCAATTGACAAAAATTCCAACGTCTTTACCTTCGATTTTACTCCAAAGACAGTCGTATACCTCTTTTCCACCAGTCAAATCAGCCAACACGTAACAACATTCCACTCCGAATTTTGTCTCAATGTCCTTCACCGTCGCCTGCAGTTGTTCTAATTCGTTACTAATAAGGATAAGCTTCAAACCAGATTTTGCTAGCTCAATAGCTGTATGTTTTCCTATACCCGAGCATCCACCAGTGATTACAGCCCATTCTCCATATTTTTTAAGGTCTTGTTTAATAAAGTTTGGAAGTAGATAGAGCTTTATCCATCGAAAAATCTCCTTCAAAATCCATATCGTAGAGAAGGTAACGAAAATAATACCAACAGATACCAGAAGACACTCGCTTGCACACATCGTTTATTTATTATCGTAATATGTTATGTTCTGTCAAGGCAATCCGCTTTGGGTCTGGTCATATTTATTCATAAAACTTATATAAATTTGATTGGAAAATAAAATCACGTGTGAAAAGACATTACGTTGCTAACACAGCAATCTATTTGTAAAATAGATAACACAATTTATATGCAAAGAAATTATTTATTTTTGCTTAAGAAAAATCGTTTCACCTACAATATTAGAAGAATTGTAAAATTCTTTAAAATCAATATAAAGTGTATCATAAGTGATTATTCATAATTCGTGACGTAGGACCCATTAGACCCAGGCCTATGTACTAGTTTAGGGGTGATGAAATAATATTAACAATAAAATAACGAAAAAATAACTTTACATACAAACAATTAAAAGCTTAAGAACAAAGTAAGATATAGTCGAGTCGGATTAATATATGAGTATTTTGCACAAATAGAGTGCAAAATATAGTACTGTATTTAAAAATCTGTATAAAAAAATATTCTTAACGTAGGTCTACTGGTAATTGTCGAAAAATATCAAAGCATACAATGAATAGAAAACTATAAATTTTCAATTTGAGAGCACGTTTACTATCAAGTGCAATGCTAAGCTCCTTGAAATAACTTGAAAAATGTATTTATTTTAAATATACAGAAGATTATTTTTTGATTTTTTATTCGGATTTTCGCTTGTATATTCAGACTGTGAAATGAATGATTACGAATTACTTTCTAAAAAAACCCCTAATTAACCGTGATTCCGCATTATCCAAGGCGAATTTCCTTACACTGTAATTAAAAAAAAAAGTTTAAAACGATAACACACTTCGAAATGATTTCTGTTACCTTTTATCATTTAAATTCAATGGGAAAAAACCATTTGTATTTGATTAAAATGGCGTCTAAGTAAGAACTTTTACAGGTAAGTGAGAAAGCAACAAAAAACTATGTTTAATTAAATGCCGTCCACTTAATTTGCATGCAGTAATGAATACAGTAAAAAACAAAATCTATTATTCGAGGCCGTGATGGATATGATATACAATTCTCCNCACTTCGAAATGATTTCTGTTACCTTTTATCATTTAAATTCAATGGGAAAAAACCATTTGTATTTGATTAAAATGGCGTCTAAGTAAGAACTTTTACAGGTAAGTGAGAAAGCAACAAAAAACTATGTTTAATTAAATGCCGTCCACTTAATTTGCATGCAGTAATGAATACAGTAAAAAACAAAATCTATTATTCGAGGCCGTGATGGATATGATATACAATTCTCCTACCGGTACAGAAAAATTCATTTATAATCTACAATTTATACATAATGTTATATATAAATTAATAGTTTATTTACTGTACAGTGTAATATTTACATGCAGCACATTACCTCGCATACAGTAAGTTTCAGAAATAGAGACTTGCATGAAAAAAACACAGTAAAATACAATAAATCTACGTCCAAAACTGAAGTTCGACAGTTAAAAGAATGGCGGATAATCGAGTTTTACTTTACTTGTAAAGGTAATGTATTTACACAAAAAATACGCACAGAGAAATTTTATAAGTCCTGAATTTATTTACATAAAATTTTTCAATATATTTGCAATGACAACTTTTTATAGCAAATATTTTGCTACATGCGATAATAATTATCACAGTAAAGTAAAAACTACTTTCGCGAAGGTAAACTGCCAAAATCACGTGACCGACCATGAAAACACGAAGCAGAAATACACGCAGAAATTATGTTTATCACACAGTTAATATTATAGTTATGTAAACAAACACCGCATGAATAAAACATTAGAATAAAACAATAATTGGCGAATCGAATTTTGACGTCAGATTTGATTTACAACAATCAGTGGCGTAGCGAACATAACTGACGCTCAGGGCACGACACTTCATTGGCGCCTCTTCCCCCTCCAGAAACAAATCTTGTTTGTCTTGGAGACAATTTGGCGCCTTCCTGGAAGTGACGCCCGGGGCATGAAAGACTCCCTTGCTCCCCCCTCGCTACGCTAGTGACAACAATGTACACGTATATTGTACACCCTAATATTACGTAGTTATTACTAGGAAAGAAAACAAATTAATGTTCGAACCTTTTAAAAAACAATGTTCGATCAACAAAACATTAAATTATCATTCTAATATTCCTCTGCATATAAAAAAGAACATTTTTTATATGGAATATAAAAATATATAACAAGGAAATAAAGGAAAATATATAAATGACTTACACAAAAATTTTAGTTTAAACGGATACCCTATCAGATTAATTAATGATTGGCAACAAAAAATAGATAATAGTATTGCTTTCCCTGTTAAAAGAGATGAAGAAAAGCAAAAAGTTAAATACTTAAGTTTTCCGTACATAAAACATATGTATTAAAAAATTAATAAGGAACTCCAAAAAAAAAAACAATATAAAGCTTGCACCAAACTATAAAAATTTAATATCCAGATTAAATGCTAAACAACGTTCAAAAAAGCAAATAGAAAATAAAAACGAAATAAAAAATGTCGTATATAAAATACCCTGCACTTGTAAAATCAATAGTTTTTATATAGGTGAAACTAAAAGAACATTAAAAACACGTGTAAAAGAGCATATATCAGATTTAAAATATAGTCGTCTAAATTCAGTTTTTCATGATCACTGCGTAACCAATAACTGCAATATAGATCAATTAAATATACAGATTTTGCATAAAGAAAAAAGAACTTACGACAGAAAATTCAAAGAAAGTGTAGAAATAATAAGAAATAAACATCAAAATTGTATAAACAAAAATCTAAGCGTTAAAATTAATGAAAATTGGATGAAGATATTGTAAATAGTTGTGTATTAGATTAATAGAATGGTAAAAAAAAAGATTAGTTAATTTAAATTAAAGGTATTTAATTAAAAATGTAATACTAATGTATTTTGAGTTATATGTAAATTGGATAACAGGACAGTAGTTCACAAAATACGCCTGGTGGAATCTAAACGATAGATGTGTTTTTTAAAAAATGTTTTATATATTTTTTTCAAGACAATAGATGTCTATTAATTGCCCTGTCAGTTCATTAAATCAAGGTATATCGTGATATATGCAAATTGGCTGACTAGATGATAGTGTTGGAAAGATGACCTACAGGATATGCTTGGAAGAACGAAGACGAAGGGCATGATTTTATGTAACAATTTTAATTATTACTATTTATCAATTACTTTGTCTGCGTGTTAAAAATTAAGAAAACCGATTGTGTCAGTGTAAAAAGACGGCATTTATGGTAGTCGTCATGAAAACCTTTAGATCGTCTAAAGTTCAGCTATGTACTAGTTGGGTGTCTCTATTGGAGTGAGGTATGTTTCACTGGATAAAAATCAATTTTATTGTATAATTTTAGTTTATGTTCAGTTATTGTTGAATATGTTATTTTATACTTGTTTAGTTAGCTGAAGAGGGAAGAATACCCGAAACGCAAATGTGTAGCACGGCGTTCTAACCGAATAAAGATTGAAAACTTGCCAAGTGTTGATAAAGAAGGTCACTTCATTGTGCCAGTATACAAAAATATATTTAATTTAAATTGAGCTTCTTTATTTAATTTTATTTTATTCAGTCCGACCCTCACAAATATTTTGCTAAATTAAATTAAATTTCGAAATTTACTTCAGTCTTTTTGGTTTCTTGCCAATTACACCTAACTAGTTTATTTAGTGATTTATTATTTTTATGCTGTTTCCGGTTAGCTTAATCAAATTTTAAATACTGTATTTGTTAAAGCCCTGAATTGGATGAAGTTAGCATTAGATAGTTAATCCTACAAGAATTTTTTTTTCTATACCTATCATGGATTTGGCTGAGTCAATAATGGTGGCAGTCGAGTGATGAGGAAAATTCAATTTATATGCCTTTGTGCCCTTAACTAAATAATTTTAGATAAATCGTCAACTAAAACATATTTATTATTAGGACTTATTATACTGGATAACTGGTTCTGCAAATTACGTAAACAAATTCAGAGAGACAGTCTTTATTTATCACCTGATCAGGTGATAAATAAATACTGTTTTTCTGCTTTCGACATTCTTGCCTCAGATAAGCTCTCTCGAATGAGTTTTAATTTGATTGTTTTTGTCATGTTTATTTATTGTTTGTCATTGATCTCTGTTTTGTTTTATTTAGTGTAGTTGAGAAAACGTCCTAGTTTTAATGGCTACACAGTTACTTTCAAAAAATGTTAACATTAATATGATAGTAGCTGCTTTAGCTAAATAATCTCGTTGTTATTTCGATCAACCGCAAAGAAAATAAAAAGGAATGTGTGTACTGTACAGTACTGTACATCTACAATTTCTGTATACCGGTTTTAACATTTTTTTCAATAATCTTGTATTATTAACGATCTAAGAATAAGTCATTGCTTTCATTCTGGAAACCTGTTTTCGAGGCCAGTATCGACTCTCAAGAATTTTCGAAATGGTAACTGGAAATTTCAAGATCAGGATGCTTCTTGTCGTAGATACAAAAATAGTTTCTGGCATATTCATTAAATCTTTCCAGGTGTATTCTAGGCTTTATTACCGCAGCCATTCTATTATTTAAACTAATAATAATAATAATAATCTTCACAAGCATCAAAACACTGAAAGCGATAGAATAGAGAGAACGTGCATAAAAGTTCGTTTCCCGCAATTTTCGCACCATGTCGTGATGACCTCAACCATTAGACCTCAACCAATTAGAAATCGGTGGATTTCTGATTGGTTGAGGATACCGTTTTATAGACGTATTGGCGTTGAAAGTCGAACACTACTCAACTCGCTTTACGCTTTTTTTATGCTTTGCTCCGGCATAACATTTCATGATGACGTGATTTAAAATAATTATGGCTAGGGTTTTTATTCTAGTGGAGTTTCAACCTGAGAAATGCAGTAGAAAATAACATTTGACTTTCTTCTATTTTATATTTTATTTTCTCAAAATAAAATGAAACAAGGTTTTTTTTATTAAAAATAATTTACACAGTTTTCTAGATTAAAAATACTATAATTTTTGAAAAATTTTCAAAATTATACTTCTTTTCTAAACTTTAACTTTGTAAAATAATTTTCCTTACACTTGTTAAATTATCAAAAGAAAAAAAATTATTTTTAATGCACAGAAACATTGTTATATTATTTCTATTTATAAAATTATTTATACAAAAAGTCTAAATAAATATAAAATTCTGTGATCGTGCTTTATTCTTGTTTTTTGTGAATGATTTGTTTCTATATTTATTATTTATCCTTCATTATTTTATTATTTTCAATTAAAATATTAAAAGATTTATTTTGTTTTCTTTCAATTTTAATAAATTCTTCGTTTTTTTTGGTCGAATTTTTATTAAACTTCTGTAAAATTTCAATGATTTAATTACAGATTAAAAGGTAAACAAATTAACCTTGAATTTAATGAAGAAACAGGTTTTTAACCGAAAATATAACAAATTTTCCAGATAATATTCTCCGATTCAATAATTTAAAGCAAGATTATTATTACTGTTACAATGTTAGAAACGTGTTATTATTTTCTGGCATACTTTGGCATCATTTTTATATCCGTATGCACGCTATCGTTTCTGAAAAAACTTCTCTGGGGAATGAAGCTTTATCTACTGCCAAAGTTTATTAAACAAGACCTTAAAATATATGGAGAATGGGCTGTAATCACTGGTGGAAGCTCGGGTATAGGAAAACATACAGCTATTGAGTTAGCAAAAACTGGTTTGAAGCTGATCCTTATTAGTAACGAATTAGAACAACTGCAGTCTACGACGGAAGATATCAAAGAAGAATTTGGTGTCGAGTGTAGTTACGTATTCGCCGATTTAACAGGTGGGAAAGAAGTATGCGACTATATATGTAGCAAAATTGAAGACAAAGACATAGGGATCTTTGTAAATTGCGCCGGTGTTTGCGGCAATATGCCTTGCTACTTTCTAGACGAGACAGAAGAAAATACGTTGATGTTAATAACTTTAAATATGAACATTATTGTTAATACTACTTACAGATTAATAAACTTGTATTCTAAGAAGAAAAAAGGAGTTATTATTAATGTGTCATCTTCGACTTCGGCATTTCCAGTTTCTTACATGGCCATTTATTCCTCTTGTAAAAGATTCATGCATTTATTTACCAAAGCGGTTAACATCGAATTAACAGATACGGTTGTATTATTGCAATCACTCACTCCGTGTTCTGTCAATAGTAGAAATGTAAGTAATAAACCGTATTTAAAACAGTTTGGAATAATTGCTTCTTGTGAAAAGTTTTGTGAAAGTTGGATAATGTCTATTGGGAAAACTGACAGTTATACAGGTTACTGGTTACACGAAATTCAGCATTATTTTTCCGAAATGTGTCCAGCCTTTTTATACGATTTTATTTTGAAGAAACTTTTTATTGAATCCGAAAAGTACAAAAATATAAATAAATGACTAAAGAAAATTATATGCTATAAATTTAATTGCAGTTTTGACGTCTAATTAGGTAACACATCATATTCATATTATTATTACATTGTATTGTGCTATAATTTAAGCTTATTACTTTATGTCACTTTGTTTCACTGATTTAGGAGTTTGTAATGTTCAATAAATAAAATCATTTAATTAATTACTGTTAATAAACTTCAAAATTATACTTCTTTTCTACAAAATTTTGTATTTAACACAATTTAACATTTGTTACAAATATCGAGCTATCGATTTGTATGTTACTCTCAACTGTTTTTTTTAGATACTTGCTTAATGGATAATTTTTATATACAATAGTACATTGTATGAGATTATTGATTTTTATACTGTTAAGGTATTTCTATTTCTATTGTATTCTATTTCTGTTAAAGCATGTCAAAAATCTTTTATTGATACTTAATACAGGTATGTACTGTACTTGCTGTTATATTAATAAAACACCATACTTCCAATCGAGTCTATTGCTGTTTACTGTGTAGAAATCTCTACATGTCGAAAACTATTTATCACGAATTTTTTTTTTCGTTCCTGTGAGATTCGAGACAGACAGGTTCAATTGTATTCATGTTGTAATGAGGATTGATCAAATCTAACGCGAGAAATTCGAATTAAAGTCTAAGAAGTGTTTACAAACAGACCATACCTCCAATCCGCATTAAAATTCAGGATAGTTTATTGAAGGTTTCAACTTACAATTAAAAAAATCCAAAAAAGAATTGTACAGTATAACTTAAGAAAAATTGTGTGTGGCGCCATCTCTTACGACATTTTATTTATAAACTTTTTATATTATTAATTATTATAAATGGGATAAAGTTTAATTTTGACGGTATGGATGAGTTTTATAGAAAATTGTAAATGGTAATAAGAAGTAAAGTCTTCATTAAGTTCGATCATACTCGGGATGGAACACGCGACTCTCTCTCTCTCTCTCTCCCCCCACCCTCTCGACTATTAACGACCAAAATTTAACAGCATCAATGCTCCTAATTTACAAACCTTCCTGCAAAATTTCAGAAAATTTCGACAAAAGTTACACGATTTATTAAGCTTTAAAGAGGGTGAAAAAAATCGTACCACATACTGAAAAATCCCCGATATTTTGCATTTCTTGACGTTTCACGGTTCTCTGAATCAAAAATGTAAACAACTAAGGAATTATTTTTGACCAATTGCCTGTTCTGTTATATATAACAGAGGGAAAGTATGCGATCGGTCAAAAAATTACCCCCAAGATTTTTTACATTTTTGAACTCAAAGGACCTTGAAATGTCGAAAAATGAAAAAAAATGGAAGGTTTTTTTTTGTATGTATGGATGTTAGTGTTGATGTGTGGGGGGAGTACGATTTTATTTACTCTCTTTGAAGCTTAATAACTCCTGTGCTTTTTGTCGAAAATTTCTGAAATTTTGCAGGGAGGTTTGTTTATTAGAAGGATTATTGCTACTAAATTTTAGATTAAATGTCGAGGAATGGGAATTTAAATGGGGTCGTGTGTATCTCCAGTAGGGTCGGACNACATTTTTGAACTCAAAGGACCTTGAAATGTCGAAAAATGAAAAAAAATGGAAGGTTTTTTTTGTATGTATGGATGTTAGTGTTGATGTGTGGGGGGAGTACGATTTTATTTACTCTCTTTGAAGCTTAATAACTTCTAGGCTTTTTGTCGAAAATTTCTGAAATTTTGTACAAAGGTTTGTATATTAGAGGGATCGATGAAATTAAATTTTGGTGTAAAAGATCAAAGGAGTCAAATCACACCTTCATTCATGCACGATAATCTGCTTTGGAATGGTTGCAACTTAACACCATTCTCTCATGTCTTCAATTCTTCTTATGTGATATACAGTAGAACCTCGATTATCCGCCCTAATTGGGGACTGGGGTTGGTCGGATAATTGAAAAGTCGGATAACCGAAAAGTATGAAAAAATCCATTATTAGTGTAGTATATTATTATATCCCATGTAATTGGTATATTAGTATATCGCTATTAACCTATTTTGCGTTGAATTTTCATCGATGTTAAGCCTAACAAAAATTTTTTAAAATAATAATCGTCGCTATTGTATCGTTAAAAATTAGAAAATTAAGCTTCGTTTAAATACTGGCTCCCTTTCATGAATGAGTGTTTCCAGCTAAAACACGTAAAAATAATATTAAAGTAGCCAAGACATAGCCAAATATTGTAGCGCCACATCACTAGCTAGCGGATGAAATT
>NW_019385362.1:19345-36992 GCF_000671375.1 Centruroides sculpturatus
GGCCCACCAGTGGCCGAGTGGTCTTCGTACCCTAAACACTGGGAGTTTGGTCGTGGGTTCGCGCCGCGATCGGACAGGCTGGCTGCTTGGAGTTTTCCGGGTTTTCTCCTTGCCAATAACGACTAAATAGGAGGCCAGTTCCCCGTAAAAGTCTTCCCGGAAGGCATTAGTTCCCCTCGCGTAACATCGCGCCCCAGAGAAGGCAACGGGAAACCACTCTGGGTACTAACTTTTCCTAGTAACGCCTTGGCATATTTACTAACTACTTACTAATCTGTGCCGGGTGTGGCCGAGGTCGGGAAATCCTGATACAGCACTATGAAATGAGTGGCGCTATCTGTTATATATTTTATTATTAAAAAGTTTTTATATTTTTAACTATTACAAAATGGAAAAAAAGCTTAATTTTGAGGGTAGGAATCGGGTTTATAAAAAATTTTAAACGCTAATAACGAGGAAAATTGTCATTAAGTCCGATCCTACAGAAGATACACACGACCCCCATTATCTCCCACCCGGCTGACCTTTAACCATCAAACTTTAATAGTATCAATTTTCTTAATAAACAAACCTCCCTGCAAAATTTCAGAAATTTTCGACAAAATGTCCAGGAGTTATTAAGTTTCGAAAGTGTGAACAAAATTATGCCCCCCGCACACAACATACACTAACATCCATACATACAGAAAAACCCCCGATTTTTTTGCATTTCATATTGGACGAAATTAAAATTACGATTGCAACAATTGTCGCAAACGAACTGGTCCAAAAGGATGAAGTAACCAATACAATTATTCAAATGAAAGCTGCGTCAGATCGCGATGAAATTAACGAAGCAATTATTAATTGTAATCAACGAAATGGATTGCTATCTTCTGTTAAAGTGTATTCGGAATCTGTTATACCGACGTATAATAATTTTACATTTCGAAGTTAATAGAGAGGTTGCGGCCGACGTTTTCAACGCAAAAACGTCGGTCGCAACCTCTCTAATGACTTAGAATGAGAGAATAACTTTGTGATTGATATAATAAAATACGTTTAGTCCAACATGAACGTGGACTGAACTAGCTAGAATTCTAGAGGTGGGTGGAGTCAAGCAGCAGTTAGAAACGAGTTAAATGTCGTAGCTTAACTATACTTAGCAAGAATTCTGCGTTAATGAACACGGTCCAGGTCTACAGTAGGCACAATCTTAGCTAAGAAAGGTATAATCAAGAAGACTCGAGCAGCTAAAGGAGTAACGAAAATCATATCTGAGAAACAAAGATGGCACTAAAGATGGCATCTATGAAAGATGGAGAGATTAAATTAGTTTTTTATTACATGTAAATAAACTTGCAAGTTAGTAAAAAACTATATAATTTTTAATTTATTTTTTGAGGTTTCCAGAACGAATTAATCAAATTCCCATAAAAATCTATGGTAAATCGATAATCGGTTAACGAACAATTCGGATAGCGAACAGTCTTGGAACAGATTATGTTCGTTAACTAAGAAATTAAATATACAAAGAGAAAAAGGGTAAAGGTAACATTATTCTTTTATTTTATTTTACTTATTTATTATTTTTTGCAGATGACATTGTCGTGGCGCCATCAAAAACTTCTCTGCAAAGGAAAATCAATCAATTTCATTTATGTTGTTAATTAAATCATTGTATTTAACAACAAATCACGATAAAACACCATTAATGCTTTTAAATAACAATAGGAAAATTTTAAAAAACGATAGGATTAACATTAATATTTTAATTCACTTGAGTTTATTAAAACTCCTTCAGTAAAGCGAAAATCCCACTTTAAAGAATCAATCAAATTTCAATGTCATCCACTGCTGTACGATTCCAATGTGTTTACACACACTCTTTAAATTAATCAGTCTGAAGATGATACAATTAAAAAAAATACACAATCTTAACACAACATAATGCTTGACTATGTTATTTTAAGATTCACTAAACACTACAGCAAAGAATAAATATTAATATGGTTATATCCCCACTACGACTTTTTTAAATTTTATTTTTACTAAATTATCGTTTGTATTATGCTTCGCTGTAGCATTTAGCGAAAAGATTTCTTAAATACAGTAGAACCTCTATTATCCGGACTAATTGGGGATGAAGGTAGTCCGGATAAGGATAAATCCGGATAATCAAAACAAATACTTTAATTTGTCTTTTAATGATAATACAACACGTTTTATTTTGTATGGTGCATATCGGTAATATTAAAAGTAAATACTGTATTTAAACCGTACAAATCAGCAAATTCGTAAAATTTTTGTTTATTTTGAACAATCCGGATAATCGAAAATCCGGATATTGGAGGTCCGGATAATGGAGGTTCTACTGTAAATGTATGTATTGAAAGATATTGAAAAAACATTTATAATATATTGAGTTTTCTTGCCGTAGCGCTTATTTTAACAAATTTCTGATAATATGGTAGCCGGAAAAGTAAAAATGCTATTTGTAAACGTGAACTATGTAACACTTTATAATAATATGTCCCTTATATATATCCTCACAGAAGCACGTGAATGTCACTTAAAATACATTAATGCATTCTTGCACACTGCAGTCTTGTTGAAATTTTACTCACTGCCATTGTTACTTAACACTTCCATTGTCGAAACCTTAATCCTGTCTCTCTCTCCCCCGGGGGGATTTCGAAAAAGCGCAAAGCCCAACCGTTTGGGCTCTGCGCTTATTATTATCGTTATTATTATTATCAACCCATCTCGATTATATTACAAGACTAGCAGGTAAGCCCTGCGTTGCCCGGGCAAAAAAATAAGAACAAACATTAAGATTATTAGGTTATTCTGTACTTCTAATTATTTATATTGTAGTACTGTATATGATTTATATAACTACAAAGGATATCTTACGTAAGGGTTTGTCACACCGAGTGACCAATCTAACATATTTTAAAAATTTTTTAAATTATTCGCCGATAGCCTCGTATTATGTAATTTTTCAATTCGATTTGTAAAAAAAGTGTAGACCTATAAATTCCAACTGTTTAATCCGGAGAACGGAGTTAGATAGATAAAAGTCGAGACCAGATATGCAAAACTTGCGAGCAGGAGGCCCAGATTAACTGTATACGAACTTTCGGTTGCCACCGAAAATCACGTTATTTCAATTTTAAATATAATTATCTCTCCCCTACCTCTTTAATTTGCTGACATTTTCGGAAAGAGAAATGCTCAATTTTTATATGTATTTAAATATTGTAGTTCTTTAACTAAAACATTATTTTCAGCTGTAACTTGAATTAAAGGAACCATTACGACATCCGTGTTTAGCTCGAGTGGAAAGTGTTTTTAAACTATAGTGCAGCGACGTGTAGCGATAGCTGCTCGTGACGTCATTTTAGCTACACTCTTGCTACATAAACAACGTTCAGAAAAGAAAAACTCTGAGTGGTAAGTGGCTATTGCAGTAATTAGGTAAATGTAATGTGAGAATCGGGGTTTAAGCATCAAAGCTTAAACCGTTTTCCGACGACGGGAAGGTAAGTCCCGCTCACAGGGTCAGTGAATGGCAATTTAGGAGGGCGAAAATCGAATGGGAGGTCGCGGATAAGTCGATGAGGTGTTGGCCGAGTACGAGTAAACACACATGTTTAAGATATTATATAAATTTAATTAGTAAACGCTATACAAAAGGATACAAATAATAAGATAAATAATAATAATAATTTCAAACCGAAGCTCCAATAGGTAGTTAGCTGGATTGTGTCTCGCGTATTTCCGTATTTCCGATAGAGGAGATTCTCTGATCCTCATTAATATTTATTTCTTAATTAGCCCTAGTCCACTTGAGAGAAAAAAGAAAGTTCTACTTACTAAGTTGTAGATAGTAGAATCTTGCTTAGTCGTCCGTCGTCGGCGGTCGGTGTTTAAAGGCAGTTGATCCGTCGTTTCCCGATATCTTGAAGGCCACCCCGATAACTGACCGTGAGCCCTCTTTATACCAAATTTGAGGGGGTGAGAAATATGACATTATTAATGATTTATACGCACACCTGTTAGTGTGTTGGTGTCTGGATCTAGCTAGTACGGACAACTGACACAGAGAAGTTTGTTTAATTTATTGATATTGGTGTCTAGAAGATATGATTTTATAATATAAACTAGCAGACCCCGCCACGCCTTATTGTGGCTCAAAATGTATCTATTATAAATATATAAAACTTCCCCAGTGGGGAAAAATTTTTCGAAAAATCCCTTCTTAGTGTACATTCTGTTGACGTATCCTATTAAAATGCAATCAAAAACGCAAAAACCCGCATCTAAAATAGTATAATAGAAACCAAGTTTTTCAGAGTAAGCCTTAATCCTGTCTCTCTCCCCCGCGGGGGGAATATCGAAAAATCTCTTCTTAGTGTACATTCTGTTGACGTATCCTATTAAAATGCAATCAAAAACGCAAAAACCCGCATCTAAAATAGTATAATAGAAACCAAGTTTTTCAGAGTAAGCCTTAATCCTGTCTCTCTCCCCCGCGGGGGGAATATCGAAAAATCCCTTCTTAGTGTACATTCTGTTGACGTATCCTATTAAAATGCAATCAAAAACGCAAAAACCCGCATCTAAAATAGTATAATAGAAGCCAAGTTTTTCAGAGTAAGCCTTAATCCTGTCTCTCTCCCCCGCGGGGGGAATATCAAAAAATTCCTTCTTAGTGTACATTCTGTTGACGTATCCTATTAAAATGCAATCAAAAACGCAAAAACCCGCATCTAAAATAGTATAATAGAAGCCAAGTTTTTCAGAGTAAGCCTTAATCCTGTCTCTCTCCCCCGCGGGGGGAATATCAAAAAATTCCTTCTTAGTGTACATTCTGTTGACGTATCCTATTAAAATGCAATCAAAAACGCAAAAACCCGCATCTAAAATAGTATAATAGAAGCCAAGTTTTTCAGAGTAAGCCTTAATCCTGTCTCTCTCCCCCGCGGGGGGAATATCAAAAAATTCCTTCTTAGTGTACATTCTGTTGACGTATCCTATTAAAATGCAATCAAAAACGCAAAAACCCGCATCTAAAATAGTATAATAGAAGCCAAGTTTTTCAGAGTAAGCCTTAATCCTGTCTCTCTCCCCCGCGGGGGGAATATCAAAAAATTCCTTCTTAGTGTACATTCTGTTGACGTATCCTATTAAAATGCAATCAAAAACGCAAAAACCCGCATCTAAAATAGTATAATAGAAGCCAAGTTTTTCAGAGTAAGCCTTAATCCTGTCTCTCTCCCCCGCGGGGGGAATATCAAAAAATTCCTTCTTAGTGTACATTCTGTTGACGTATCCTATTAAAATGCAATCAAAAACGCAAAAACCCGCATCTAAAATAGTATAATAGAAGCCAAGTTTTTCAGAGTAAGCCTTAATCCTGTCTCTCTCCCCCGCGGGGGGAATATCAAAAAATTCCTTCTTAGTGTACATTCTGTTGACGTATCCTATTAAAATGCAATCAAAAACGCAAAAACCCGCATCTAAAATAGTATAATAGAAGCCAAGTTTTTCAGAGTAAGCCTTAATCCTGTCTCTCTCCCCCGCGGGGGGAATATCAAAAAATTCCTTCTTAGTGTACATTCTGTTGACGTATCCTATTAAAATGCAATCAAAAACGCAAAAACCCGCATCTAAAATAGTATAATAGAAGCCAAGTTTTTCAGAGTAAGCCTTAATCCTGTCTCTCTCCCCCGCGGGGGGAATATCAAAAAATTCCTTCTTAGTGTACATTCTGTTGACGTATCCTATTAAAATGCAATCAAAAACGCAAAAACCCGCATCTAAAATAGTATAATAGAAGCCAAGTTTTTCAGAGTAAGCCTTAATCCTGTCTCTCTCCCCCGCGGGGGGAATATCAAAAAATTCCTTCTTAGTGTACATTCTGTTGACGTATCCTATTAAAATGCAATCAAAAACGCAAAAACCCGCATCTAAAATAGTATAATAGAAGCCAAGTTTTTCAGAGTAAGCCTTAATCCTGTCTCTCTCCCCCGCGGGGGGAATATCAAAAAATTCCTTCTTAGTGTACATTCTGTTGACGTATCCTATTAAAATGCAATCAAAAACGCAAAAACCCGCATCTAAAATAGTATAATAGAAGCCAAGTTTTTCAGAGTAAGCCTTAATCCTGTCTCTCTCCCCCGCGGGGGGAATATCAAAAAATTCCTTCTTAGTGTACATTCTGTTGACGTATCCTATTAAAATGCAATCAAAAACGCAAAAACCCGCATCTAAAATAGTATAATAGAAGCCAAGTTTTTCAGAGTAAGCCTTAATCCTGTCTCTCTCCCCCGCGGGGGGAATATCAAAAAATTCCTTCTTAGTGTACATTCTGTTGACGTATCCTATTAAAATGCAATCAAAAACGCAAAAACCCGCATCTAAAATAGTATAATAGAAGCCAAGTTTTTCAGAGTAAGCCTTAATCCTGTCTCTCTCCCCCGCGGGGGGAATATCAAAAAATTCCTTCTTAGTGTACATTCTGTTGACGTATCCTATTAAAATGCAATCAAAAACGCAAAAACCCGCATCTAAAATAGTATAATAGAAGCCAAGTTTTTCAGAGTAAGCCTTAATCCTGTCTCTCTCCCCCGCGGGGGGAATATCAAAAAATTCCTTCTTAGTGTACATTCTGTTGACGTATCCTATTAAAATGCAATCAAAAACGCAAAAACCCGCATCTAAAATAGTATAATAGAAGCCAAGTTTTTCAGAGTAAGCCTTAATCCTGTCTCTCTCCCCCGCGGGGGGAATATCAAAAAATTCCTTCTTAGTGTACATTCTGTTGACGTATCCTATTAAAATGCAATCAAAAACGCAAAAACCCGCATCTAAAATAGTATAATAGAAGCCAAGTTTTTCAGAGTAAGCCTTAATCCTGTCTCTCTCCCCCGCGGGGGGAATATCAAAAAATTCCTTCTTAGTGTACATTCTGTTGACGTATCCTATTAAAATGCAATCAAAAACGCAAAAACCCGCATCTAAAATAGTATAATAGAAGCCAAGTTTTTCAGAGTAAGCCTTAATCCTGTCTCTCTCCCCCGCGGGGGGAATATCAAAAAATTCCTTCTTAGTGTACATTCTGTTGACGTATCCTATTAAAATGCAATCAAAAACGCAAAAACCCGCATCTAAAATAGTATAATAGAAGCCAAGTTTTTCAGAGTAAGCCTTAATCCTGTCTCTCTCCCCCGCGGGGGGAATATCAAAAAATTCCTTCTTAGTGTACATTCTGTTGACGTATCCTATTAAAATGCAATCAAAAACGCAAAAACCCGCATCTAAAATAGTATAATAGAAGCCAAGTTTTTCAGAGTAAGCCTTAATCCTGTCTCTCTCCCCCGCGGGGGGAATATCAAAAAATTCCTTCTTAGTGTACATTCTGTTGACGTATCCTATTAAAATGCAATCAAAAACGCAAAAACCCGCATCTAAAATAGTATAATAGAAGCCAAGTTTTTCAGAGTAAGCCTTAATCCTGTCTCTCTCCCCCGCGGGGGGAATATCAAAAAATTCCTTCTTAGTGTACATTCTGTTGACGTATCCTATTAAAATGCAATCAAAAACGCAAAAACCCGCATCTAAAATAGTATAATAGAAGCCAAGTTTTTCAGAGTAAGCCTTAATCCTGTCTCTCTCCCCCGCGGGGGGAATATCAAAAAATTCCTTCTTAGTGTACATTCTGTTGACGTACTCTATTAAAACGCAATCAAAAACGGAAAAAACTGCATCTAAAATGGTATAAATAGAAGCAGAGTTCTTTAAGGTAACCTTTTCCGTAAGGCTTACCGTAAAGAACTGTCCATCCCCCATGTTTAACGGAATAATATACAGCCTATGTCCACCCTGAAGTTCCATTCTAAATATTGGTGAAAGAATTTTTGAAATCGGATGAGTAGTTTCGGAGATTACCTGCTGCATACAAACTAACATACATACAAACATTACCTCTTTATAATATTAGTATAGATTTCTATAGGTTTGACGGCTCTAATCCATAAATTAACATTCATTTGACAATAATTTCTGTAAACTAGTCAACAATCTAGATATTGTTTATATCAAACGTCGCGT
The DNA here is from genome assembly GCF_000671375.1 of Centruroides sculpturatus. Taxonomy (NCBI): domain Eukaryota; kingdom Metazoa; phylum Arthropoda; class Arachnida; order Scorpiones; family Buthidae; genus Centruroides; species Centruroides sculpturatus. The sequence goes on from NW_019385362.1 coordinate 27,443, forward strand.
TTGACTACGAACGAGGCGATTTATTGCTGTAACCACGTGTCACGTGCAACCAAAGGGAATAAGAAACATCTCTTATTCACATCTTGTTGATATTAACGTCTATAGAATTACCTTTAAACAAATGGAGGAGATTTCCTTCATTGATATTTTAACATTCCTTTTTTTTTTTATTCGAGGAGAGCGTCTCGGTCATTGATCACAGAAGTCCCCCTTTTTCCCTGTATCAAGAAAATCCCGACTTTTATATGTTCTAAAACAGAAAAAGGGTTTCAGACCTTCACAGTAATATACATTTTTTAAAAAATTATATACAGTAGAGCATCGATTATCCGACTCAATTGGGGACTCGGGTTGGTCAGATAACTGAAAAAATCGGATAACCGAAAATAATGAAAAAAATACATTATTAGTATAGTATGTTAGTATATCGCTATTAACCTACTTCGCGTTGAATTTTCTCGATGTTAAGCCTAACAATTTTTTTTTAATAATAATCGTAGCTATTCTATCGTTAAAAATTATTTTTAAATTATTTTATTGCTCACAAAACAAACAATCAATCATAATTAGAAAATTAGGTATCGTTAAATACTGGCCTTCCTTTCATGGTCAAGCCATGTTGCCAGCTAAAACATGCAAAAATTTTAACAAAAATAATATCAAAGTAGCCTAGACATAGCCAAATATTGTAGCGCCACATCACTAGCGGACATTTGAAATCTGCCGACTAGAACGGTCTGTTAACCGATGTGACGGTTAATCGGGGGTCGGATAATCGATGCTCTACTGTATATATATATATTATATATACAAGTAACCCCCGTATAACACGATAGTTACGTTCCAAAAAATTGCCGTGTTATGCGAATCCGTGTTATACGAAACAAAGAACTAATACGAAAAGGAGGGTTAGGTTCCAAAAATTAAAAAACATGCTAGTATATTTTCATAATTAAGATAAATATCTTCATTAAAATTTTTTTAAGTGATACATATTAATATAAATTAAACAATGTTTTCTTCGTCATCACTAAAAACACTATTAATTAACCGAGAGCGTTTTCTTTTTGGCAAGTTATCCTTATCCTCTGAGCATTTTTCTGCATTATCTTCAGATCCATGCTTTACCTTTTGCAAAATGTATGTAATTTTAGATTGCTTGCTTCTAGTTAAAAGGTCTTTATAAATTTCCTTATATGGTGCTAAGCACTTATGAAGAATAAAGCAAGTATGGAATAAGGGAAAAACATTCGGCAACATCAGAAGCAGAAGCGTCGCGATCTGGCAACATTGAAACAAGTTTCGAGAAGGACCACGTGTATCGACAGAAGGCGAGAAGAGAAAATTTACATACTTAAGTACTAATAGTTCACGAAAATAATAATTTTCGTGAACTATTATTACTTAAGTATGTAAAAATTTATTACATTTCCTGTTGTACGAGGGTTTTACCCAATTCTCGAACCGTGTCAGAGTGAATCCGTGCTATAAAAGTACCGTGTTATACGGGGGATGGTACCAATTCTCGAACCGTGTTAGAGCGAATCCGTGTTATAGAAGTGCCGTGTTATACGGGGGTTACCTGTATATATATATATATTGTAAGAAATATATTTAGTTTATGATTTTGTTTACTTTTTCGCCACTACATGTAAATCAACAAATTGAATGTAGATAGAAATTAATTAATTTACAGAAATTCAATAAATATTTTTGCATGGGATGTACGACATTGTCTGAATTAAAAGTATGTAAACGTGACTGCCGAGTTTCGTGGCAATTGCTCGAACGGCCTAAGAGTCTATAGCGAACAAACAAACAAACAAACATCTTCATTTATGTATTAGAATATGTATATTTTTACAATTAAACATTTTTAAAAAATGAATAATTATAAGTTTATTATTTATTATAAATAGTAATTTTATAAAATTAGAATGATTGAAGATCGTGTACAGTATAGAAAATGTTGACGTCAGCTGTGTTCTCTCACGCGATGCGTAATTTTCTCTTTACTGAAGAGATATCTGTGTTTTCAAGCGTTTGATTTGATAAATAGTTAAGATTTATGCGCCTTTTGTTAAAAATTTGTCTATAAGTTTTTAAAATTAAATATAAAATTAATTACCAGAAAGGATCTTTACGTACAGTACTTTATATTTTAAATATTTTTAAAATTAAATCTATATAAATATACAGAAGTTTAATTAATTGTCTTTTGTTTAATTACGATAAAATGTTGAAAATTTTATGTTTAAAACGCATTTTTGATAAAATTACATTTTTAATTTAAATAAAATCTGTTAAAATATGTCTCGTCTTGAAAACTACAAACGAATATTTTTTTCTATATTAAAAGAATATTTTATATTTTTATATAGGCCTATACAAAGTATATAGAAGAAGAAAAGCACTAAAGTCCCACTCCTAAGTTAGGACCCTCGGCACATTTGGGGAAAGAAGTGTTGCAGATTAGCGTTAAGTTGATTAAATATTTTACAATCTAGCCATCAATCTGTGGAATTTTGCTTTGTTGTCTGTTAAGTGTGTAGATTTTCATTGTTGCTATCCACGAAATTATTAAAACGTCACTTTGCGATGTCATCACATCAGCTCTAAACGTATAAGAGCTCGTTTCTCACTATTAATACGTAACAGTAGAATCAAGTCAACTGATTATGCGCTTTGTTAACCGTTTCTGTCATACAATAATTGAGAATGCCGTTGCATTTACATAATCAAAATATAATGTTTTAAAATCTTAAAATTTGTATTCTTTTGTAGATTCTACACGTTAATTCGTATCTTGTTGTAATATATATAGTTTGTATTTGTTAGTTTCTTCTTTATACATTTCAACAAGGTTTGAGCAAATGCAATGAAATTTTTCAGGGACCATCCTCTAATTAAGGTGATCAACTACTACTGGTCAAATTAAGTTCAACTAGTAGATATGCCCGATAGCTCATGGCACATCTGCAAGTCTAATTATAAAATAATTATTTTAATTTTATTTAATTGAAATTTAAACCTGATAAGCATATTCTCACCGTCATATGTCGAATTTCAATGCATGCCAACTTTTAGATTGCATAAATATATTTCCTTGTAATAATGGTTTTTCGGTATTGTCACGTACGAATGAAACGGCTTAACAAGAATTAAAAATATATTTTTAATATACGACATTAACTTTAAGAAGAGATCGTCTAGTTGGGGTGATTTTCGACACTAAATCTCTAAAATACAATCACACGAATACAAAATCGAGTCATAATATAAACCTTGTAAACATAAAGTATTTTGATTTTATATTTACATCATTCGTATAATCTAGAAATATATTATTCTTTTATTTATCATGATTAATACAACGCATTCATTACAAAGTGCATCAAAGTAAGACGAACAAAACATTAAACATGACATTCATCACTAAACCCTTTGTTATTCCTCATTACATGTTACCGTAGACCAATTTTGGAAATAAAACTCCGTGTTTTACGTTACTTATTTCACAAATAAAGCTGTTATTTTCAAAATGAGTCATATGAATACAGGATTTATAAAAACAAAACATCTGATCGTTAATATTGAAAATAGATTATTCTACTTTACATCTCAAGCCTGTATTTTATTACTGTATTCAGTTTTGAACAGTTTAGATTTTATCATTTATAGACGAATGTGTAGCCTATATAATAAATAACAACAAATGAAAATATAAAATACACTATATGATTTATATAATATACTTAAATTTTATTATTTTTCTATTTTTGAATATAAAAATAATATTTTTTAGTAATCTTTATTATATATAAGAATATATAATATAATTTAATAATCTTTATTAGCTAAAGGGAAATATTCTGTTTCCAAGGAACAGAGCTATTAAACGTTAAATATTATAAGGAAAAACTTGATTATATGAACATAACTCTGTTAATGCCAATTATTTTTTTTTATTAGTTTTATTATAGCAATTCCTTAAATTTTATTGGCAATTTCACAAATATAATATATAATTTTCCTTGAATAATTTTAACAGCGATTCTATAAGTTATGTAGTTTCTGTTAGCTTATTTTAATATTTTCTTTATCAATATTACAATTATTATCACAACGATATTGCTGAATTTTTGTATTTTGATAAGTCAAAATATAAAAGAAGGACTTTTGATAAGTCAAAATACAAAGAAGGACTTTACAAACAAGGTTAAAAAAACATCAACGAACAATCTTAATTGTTCGTTGATATTTTTTTAACCTTGTTTGTAAAGTCCTTCTTGTTTCACCTACGTATAACTATTGGTACAGTACTGTACGTACAGTACACTACAATGAAATAAATTTTTTCTTTGTAATAATTCATCTATTAGGCTAATTCTTTAGTTTTTTTGTATTTACTGTATTTTAATTTTTTATTCCAGTCTAGGATATCTGTAAAAAGAAGAATATTAAAATGTATTGATAATTTATAATTCAAAGCTTGTAAGAAAGGATGATATAATTTCTAAAGTTAATGAACTTAATAATAATATCAAATTTACAATTGAAGAGCAACATAAAAAATAACATTAATTATTTAGATCTGACAATACAACAAATATATAATAAAATAGAATATAAACATTATATGAAAGAACTTAATAGTAAAAAAAAATGATTAATTATTATTCTGCAGTAAAATTGACAGTAAAAAGAAATGTTTTTACAAAACACCTAAAAACAATAATAAAAAAACACAACAAAAAAAAAGACATTCAAATTATTAAAGATTTTTAAGTTGAATAAATAACCGGAAAAAAATATTAAATAAATGGATGAGAAATTTTAAAGAAAATATTTAAAAAGACAAAAAATTATTACGTAATAATAGTTTATCATAAAGGTTTATTTGAAAAATATTTTAAAATAGTGAAAATTTTAATGTAATAATTATTCCAGAAGGAAAAGACTGGAACAAAAAATCAAAACAAATATAAAAACTAAACAATTAATAGATAAACTATTAAAAAGGAAAATTTTAGTTTATTTTTCCCCTTGTACATGCCAAGAAACATTATTAAGTAGTTCAAACCAAAACTTTGAAAACAAGGCGCTTAATTTTCGTATTTTAAGTTAATTGCTTGTTGATATTTAATAAGCAATTAACTTTGAATATCAACACGAAAATTCAGCCATAACAGAGCATTGTTGTGATAATAATTGTAGAGTTAATAAATAAAATTATTAAAATACGAAAATAATTTGCTTAAACGTAAGATAGAACATGTGAACGTATACAATACAAAGAAAAAAATCCTGCAAAAAGTTGTTTATCTTTCTTGGCAATATTTAAAATTTTGGTTGCGTTATCTGTTATGATATTGTATTTTGAAGAAAACTCTTTTTATACTTTTAGTTATTATAAAATGAAAAAAAGCTTAACTTTGTGGATAGAGATGAGTTTCATACAAAATTGTAAATGCGGAATAACGAGGAAAATCGTCATTAAGTCCGATCCGAATCGAGATATTACACACGACCCCTTTATCTCCCCACTCCGTCGATTTTTGGCCGATTGCCACACTCGCCATCTGTTATATATAACAGATCTGGAAAAGTAAAATAAATTTAAACGATGGTGTAGATGTCAGAAACATTTGATGGGAATATTTAATGATTAGTAATAGAATGGATAAGTGATTCTCAAGTGAATAAAAACTTATCATGATTTATTGTTAAATATAATAATTTAAGATATAAATGAAGTCGATTTCGATTGATGTTTTTTTGCACGGAAATTTTTGACGGCGCCATGACAAGGTTATCAACAAAAATAATAAATAAAATAAAAGAATAATGTTACTTTTACCTTTTTTCCTTCGTATATTAATATTTAATTTCCTTCATAATAAATATATTTAATAAACAGTGTAAAATAAAAACTAAAATATTTATGAGAAAATATTAAATCAATGTTTTCTCATCGATATTTTACTTTTTATTCTCTGAGAATTATTTTTATATGTTAAAATATTTATTAAATTTTAAATCTCTTATAAAAAATTATTTGTAAAAAATTAAAACAATGAAATTGATATATTTATAAGGTAAAAAGATTGTATATTTTAAAAAATTTCTTTTAAATATCTTATCGAAACCTTTTTATAAAGAAAACTCGTTTTGTTTTTTAATTAAAAATTTTATACAGAATTTATAATTATTCATTAATATTCACCTTATCGATAACTCCAATACATCAACGTACTTTTACACTGTTCAATATTATAGGGTAGTACTGTACCTACCTAACCAATCGTTGTCTCGCTAGAACTTTTTCATCCAATCATCACTCTTTATTACGCCTTTTCAGACGTCATTTAAACAACAATCGAACAAAGTTAGTAAATTTTCCGTGTTCTGTTCGATGATACACACAATGTTCGAAGATTACGAAAATTTTCTTGCATTTATAGGTTTAATTTTCGTTTCTGGTTTTCTGCTGTCGATTATTAAAGAAGTTTTCCTTGGAATTCGTTTGTACTTGCTTCCTACATTCGTTCCACCCGATTTTAAAAAGTATGGCGAATGGGCCGTAATCACCGGTGGAAGCGCAGGTATAGGAAAGTGTACGGCTCAACAATTGGCAAAATTTGGCTTGAACTTGGTACTGGTTAGCAACGAGTCAGAAGAATTAAAGATGACGGCAGAAGACATCCAAGCCGAATTCGGTGTGAAGTGTTGTGACGTAATGGCCGATCTGACAGGAGGAAAGAAAGCTTATGACTCTTTGTGGGCTAAAATTCAAGATAAAGACGTCGGGATTTTTATTAATTGCGCAGGTATCGACGGTAAGTCACCGTGTCTTTTTCTAGAAGAAACGGAAAGAAACATTCAGATAATGATGGCTTTAAATATGAATGTTGTGGTCGATACCACGTATAGATTATGTAATTACTATTTAAAAAAGAAAAAAGGGGTTATAGTTAATATATCGTCGTTGTCGTCTTTTTTTCCTACTCCGTATTACGCTACTTATTCCGCATGCAAAAAATTTGTGGATGACTTCAGTAAAGCCGTTATGACGGAATTATCTGGAACAAACGTAACCTTGCAGTCTCTAACGCCATTTTTTGTTAATACTAGAATGTTAAGCGATAAACCTTATTTAATGACGTTAGGTCCATTTGTACCGTCGACCGAGACTTTTTGCCAAAGTTGGGCTAAAAGTATAGGAATAAGCAATACTTGTAGCGGTTTCTGGTTGCACGAGGTTTTAGCTTATTGTACTCGTTTTTGTCCTTCTTTTATATTGAATTTAAGTATGGGTAAAATATATTCAAATGCAGAAAAATTTAGAAAAGAAGTCCGTAATGAAACTAGTGCAGAAATTAATTAATTGATAACAAATTTTCTGTAAATATTGAATTGACTTCTCTATAATAGATTTTTGCCATTAAAAGTATTGTTTTCTTTGTGCAGGCAAAATGCTTTTCTGAACTTTAAAATTATAATATAAACATTTATCAAATGAATAATATTAACTTTAAACTGAATATAATGCGAGACTTAATGTAATTTTCTCGTGTAATTTTAAATATCTATATTGATATAACGTTTACTGTTTAATAGCAATCAATAACTGTATTTTTACATATATTTAATATTTGTACTTAATTTCTATAATTTTTATTTAGTTTTATGCATGTAAAATTTCAATAAAATAACTTTATACTTATCCAATGTTCGATCTAATTTAAAATATTTTATAACAATTAATTAACACTGAGGACAAAGTCTGTCAAACAGCCACCTTTTTTATTCATTTTTATGTTCCGGAATACACTCCATGATCATCTGACCGTTTCTTTGAGGCTACTTGGTCGCCAAGCTTTAAAATCTCTCTTAAAACATAAAAAAAATATGTATTCGGTAAAAAAAAGTAGGAGTAAAGACAAACAGACGTCGTTTTGCTTTTCCATTCATACGTTCTTTTGGCTATATTATTGTTTGAATTTTTATGTATTGAGAAAAACCTAATATATAAATATCTAGTTCGTCTCTGGCAATAAATCCTTGTAAAATATTTTCAATTTTGTAAAATTCTCTCGAATGGTAATATTATAAAATTGGAAATAATGTATAGGCCACTGTTTAACTGTGAACATTTTGTGATGTAAACTTGATGTACAGTACATGTACAGTTCATTATCTGTTTTCAATGAAGTTTTTCTTAATAAGAAATCTTCCTATTTCAAGTTATAAAAAAAAAAAATATAACGAATGTATAATAGTTAGGAGATCGATACGGGAGTTCGAAAAAAACCCAGGAATATTTCGAGTAGTAGTTTGTACCAGATACGTCGACCTCCTCTCTCACCATCCTGTTTCCCCATTGTAGGCTGGACGAATCCACCATGATGAGCATGAAAAAAGTGCCTACAGAGTGGGAACAGTTTGAAAAAACCCATAAATGTAAGCAAGAATGTGGAGATTTTCTTTATTTTACTGTACAATTTATTTTGATGTTATCTGTAGACTGCTTATTTACTAATTATGCTAATACAATTATTAGTTTTTAATATATAGTTTTAAACTTTGAATTTTTAATTTTATTTTTCGATATTTAACTTTTTTAATTTGTACGCACTACAAGTATTTATTACAAAGACTAATAGGTAAAAACTGTCCTTTATTTTTTTCTAAATTCTGTATTCTTAGCATTTGGTGTTAAATAAAAATTAAAAATTTGTGTTTATTTATATTCATTCTATACATAACACTTTAATATAAAAGAACTAAGTTTTTCCCTGTATACAACGTCACAGAAGCACGTGAATATCTCTAAAAATACATTAATACATGTATGTATAGACTACAGTCTTGTTGAAATTATAACTGTAATATTTACATAGTTCACGTTTACAAATAACATTTTTTTAAAATATTGATAACTTTTGTAAATAAAACATATTCAAACTTCGATTTAGGGCTGCCAATTCTTCGTCTCCATTGTACCATTATAGAATCAAATAGGAGTATTTATGCTTTATAAATGCTTTATAAACATCCGAAAAGTTCCTGACGACCCAAACCTTGCTCTAAAATAGATTTCCCAAAAAGAAAGCAAGATCAACGTTCGGACAATTTCAAGTGTTTCAATGTGTCCGGTCCAATAGTTTTACGTATAACAAAAAAAATCTGTTGTAAATAATAACCGTATGATTATCAAACTGTAGAATTAAATTGTTTATCAATTTACAGAAATCATAATAACTGATCTGATGTAGGGGAGACCGGGGCAACTTCGTCATACGGGGCAAGTTTGTTAAGCGCTTTTTCTTTAAAACAAATTAAAAAGAGACTTTTGTTATAGGTTAGGCAGTTGAGTTTTATTGGTGGCTTGTTGAGTGTAGTGTTTTTATTGTTCTCCAACAAGCGTAGTTGAATTATCAAGCAAATTTTCATTTTCGTTCAATTCCATATAATATTTTTCTTCCATTTATATTGAATTGGCAGGTTTTGTTATAATTCCATGATAACGAAAGTTACTTTTCCTGTT
>NW_019385362.1:37720-59108 GCF_000671375.1 Centruroides sculpturatus
TATAATATAATATATTATATATTATATTATAATATATTATATTCTTTAATATATATATAAGGTTTTTAATTTCTTCAAATATTTCTTCAAAAAGGAATTATTTGACAAATGAAATAAATCACGATGTGTTGCTCTGTAAACAAAGTTGTTTTATTTTATTAGTTTTAAAGTTACATTACCGAAATAACACTTCTGAAATGTAATCTACACTCTCACCTGTAAACAAAGAAACGACATTTAAAGTTTATTCTTCACTATATCAATTCATTTTTATTATTTATCTTTTCCCACTTCACCATGTATCGATTACGCCATATTGTTTTTTCTTATGTCTCATGTCGATGACAGCGCGACGCGTGGATAAAGTTGTTTNTGTAAACAAAGAAACGACATTTAAAGTTTATTCCTCACTATATCAATTTCTTTTTATTATTTATCTTTTCCCGCTTCACCATGTATCAATTACGCCATATTGTTTTTTCTTATGTCTCATGTCGATGACAGCGCGACGCGTGGATAAAGTTGTTTTTTAATTTAATTAATTGAAAGAGAGATTTTTCACTTTACATCTCCCCCCTGGGGAAGAAAATTTTCAGTATAATTTTCGCTAATCATCTCCATCATCTTCAATTTCACTGTCTTCCAATGCAGGAACTGGCATAAGTTTTGTAATATGGTACAGGTTTGGATCAGTTTTTCTGTGTCCAGTANAATAAACTAATAAATGTTGAGTTCCGTTTACAGTTGCACAAAAAAATAGCAGAAACTAGTTTCGGTTTATAGTTTTATGTCTCATTCAAGAATTTATTGATTTAAGAAATACAATAGATACTTTTTTTATTCTTACCGCCCTAGGCAATAAGTGAATAACCTTTAGCGTAATCATTTCGAATCGGTTTAAACCCTCACACGATTAAGGACCAAATAGAAGTAACTTATTTATGCTTTTCAAGTTTTATAAAATATAAATCTAACAGTAGATATATAAATAACATCTAGTGGCGTGTTATGGGAATATCATAATTTATAAAATTTATAAACAAATCTGATAGAGTATTATCTACGTCATCGTTAAAATCGCACTGTAACTTTGCGGATTAACTTATGAAAGATAGCAGAGGATTCAAACCAGACCTTAAAATAGACTTCCCAAACATAAAGCAGAACTATTGTCACACTTCAACAAATTTAAAGTGTTTCAATGTGTTTTACCTATTGTACTATGAGTAATTATGATTGTCACATGTAATATTAATTGCTTATTAATTTACAGAAAAGATAATAACTGATTACATTTTGTTACTTTTAGTGTTCTAATGTTAATTAATATAACACACATTAATTTATGTGCAAGTTTTAAATTTTAAATTTTAAAAGTAGAGATTAAAATTCATTTTAAAACATACTTTCATATGAAATATTATCTTTTGTCACTGATTTAATGTATTTAATCGAAATATACGCAGCAATAATCATGTTACAGACAGAGTGAGAAATATGTAAACAAAAATTCAAATCGGTGTGCATGCTCGCCTGTGTGAGATCTGGAATTTTAGTAATGAAAATTATGCCCTTTTATTAACAAAAATTTTAATTAATTTACTTTCGTTTATGTAATGAACTAGAAAAAAAACCGATCTTAGCCGGAAATGTGTAAACCTTCCTGTCATAACTATCAACATCTATTGTTCTCTGCAGAACGTGCAGCTCATTTTGCAGAAAAGTTTATGGTTAACATCCAACTTTCGTCACTTGTTTTAAGTCCCTGGGACACCTATAACCTTTAACTCATGAACATCTGATCACATGGTGGAAATTCCCCACAAAAAGCTATAAAAGACAGTTCTTACCCCCTCTCGGGGGAGTCTCTTAACGAACGCCGGACCGACAACATTGCGCCAATTCTCCAAACCCGCCAAACTCCAATCTACGATCGATGATAACAGATCATCACCAAAGTCGCAAACTTTGTAAATTTGTGCTCTATTGGATAAAACCTCCTTTTCTTTGGACAAATTAAGGGCTTCTACGGACTTACTCGTCAAGGAACCTACAAAGAGGTATGATAAGCATGGAAATTCTCTCTTGAGAAATTAGGCGGTTTAGAAATGCTATTTGTGTAGTCTTTTTGTTCATTTTGCTTAGTTTAATAAATTGTTGTTATACTGTATTTGTTATAAATGGTAGACTCCTTTACTCGATCATGCCCTTCACCTTATCGTCGATCCCAAAATTCTCTCCTGAATTTTGAAAATCCTGTTGGGACTCGCCTGACATTTGAGTCCCAACCAAAGGGACCGTTATCGTAAAACAAGCTATCCTGACAGTGAGCAGGTTTAATGACCTGTTGTCCATACAGGGAGAGAAGACAATTCCCGACCTTCCCGGCGGTTCACCCCTGCGCGGCACATAAATTCTCGTGTGCGGCAACAATTTGAGCAGTGCACAGTCGCGCAGCTTAGAGGGAACATTGGCTGGAGCCCAAAATGTGCCTTGTAATTAGCGTCCCAACCTAATAAAAGATGAATAATCTGCCAAGTGTTTAAAAAGTGTCACTACATCATGTCTATGAAAAGTAAAAGGAAATAAAAAAAACACAGTTTCATTGGAATAAAAATAATTAAATAATATCATACTTGAACTCTCTTAATAATAATTAATAAATGGCAAAATATATTATCTGTCGTACATAATCTATCATATTACTTATGATACTAAAGATATACAACCTTAGAGAAAACCAGCATCGATTTTACTCTTGAATTAATATTTTTGGCTACTCGGGCAAGTTTGGTTGTGGCAATGAGAAATCTATGCGGAGTATTTTGGTTAAAAGTTTATTAAAAGAGACAAGTTATTACACAAAGCCAAAGTAAATAATGAATTACAACTGGAAAGTGAACTATAAAATGAATTGTGAAGTTGGGTGGAAAGAAAAATTAGGATTTTTTAAATTACTCAGACAGATACAGTAGATAGACTTTGTAATTTTACAATCTAATTAGTCTCCTACAAAATTGTTGTGAAGCAATCTATTGCAAATAAAAAAATAAATATATCATAAATTAATTAAGGTTAATACAGTACAAGTGAAGAGTCAATCTACACAAATTTTTAAGCAATTTGAAATTTTTTGGCATTTTTGTTCTTTAGATAATTATTGCTACAGTTAGCCTTCTTGTTGCCCTCTATTTTGCATATTTCCATTATATTGGCAATATTTTTGTCTTTAACATAAAACAATTCTTACAGCTTAATCATAATGAAGTTCATTACTTTTTAGCATTGCAAATCATAGTAATGCTATTTAAGCCTTACTCTATAATCACTTTTTTCTTATTCGGTAAATGAATAAAGTTTTAGCTGCATAGCCTAAATAAGCAATTATTATACTTATCAAAGTTGATATGCTGAAATACAATAATTTCCAAACTGTAAATATGGCTAAGTAAATCTACATGGAGTAAACCGTAATGCTGCATTTGTATATTTGTTATCATTTCTTTAGAACTAGTTTGAAATTTAAATTAAAAAATTTTTAACAAATTTTGAATTCTCATAAATATAAATTAACTATTTTATTCAATATATTTTTTAAGCAAATTCAGGCAGAAAACAAATTTAAGTTATATGAATAATAATGTAAAGTTGTAAAGATTATGTACTTTTAAATCTATTTAAAATCTGTTTGAATTGATTTGAAAAAGTAATTTTAGAAATTTGAAGTCATTATTAATTAAAATTTAAACAAATTTTATATATTTTTAGGTAGTAAATTTAGAATATAAACAGTTTTTATCACAGTGGAAAACCTGGCTATTTACATCGACTAAAAGAGATGAATTATTATCTTCATTAAAAACAGTAATCAGGTAATTTGATAAATGTGATTTTTAAGAAATTAAAAATAATATATATATATTTTTAAACATATAAAATTTAAATTTCAGTGAAAACCAAGCTCATATTCAACAAGTAAAGGGAGAAATAAAAAGTTATAATTCAGAAATCCAGAAAGAATTAGAAAAAAATGAACAACAAAATTTATTAATTTCACAAAGAAAATCTGAATTTCTTCATTTATCTAATTTAAAAGAAAATACTGAGGAAGATATACAACATATTCTTCAGATGTATATTTTATTAAAATGTTCAATGGATGAATTAGAAAATAATTATCAAAAGATAAATCAGGTATTTAATATTTTATTATACTAGATCAGTGTCTTCAAAGTGGGATATGCAAAGTGATATTTGGGGATATGCCAAGTTTCTTTTTAAAATACTTTGTAAAATTAGACAGACTGCAGACAGCACACAGTCATTCTCCTGAAGAAGTAGGCTTGTGATCGTACACAGAAAAAATTCAAATTGTGTGTAGCAGGAAATTTAGCAGGAATTATATTATATTATAGGGGGTACAACTTATAATTATTTTTGTCTTAGGGGTACGCGATCAAAAAAGTTTGGAGATCACTGTACTAGATGATCAAACAAAACATTTACTTGTGTGAGATAGACTTTGCAATGCCACAAAACAGCCATAATACTACTCTGCTAATAGGTCATTGAGACACTCTTTCAAGGGCTGTGACAGGTAGGCAAGGAACCGAAATGTGCAAATTGCCATGCCATGAGGCCCTTCCCGAAGGAAAACAAGTAATGATCAACCACAATGCTTTCTCAAATGTGTGTGCCCGTCTTCTTAAATACCGAATTAGACAAATCTCTGTCACAATGTATGAATAATTAGGGACTTCTTTGGGTTCTCTTCTATTTCCTGTCCTTCCAGCCCTCTATTATGGATCACAAGGATACCAAGTTTACAGGCAAGCTGTGGATTCTTCAAATTAATCTGCAACGGTCTAAAACAGCAAACACTGAGGCCCTCCATATCTCTATGGAAGAGGGAATTGACATTCTTTGTATGCAGGAGCCTTATCTGGCACAGAGCAAAGTGGCCCATTTTGGCAATCTTCAGTACACACTTCCTCAAATTCCATTACTCCCAAGATTGGGATTGTGATATGCAACAAAAACATCAATGCAAGGTTGGTTCAAAACCACTGTAATAAGTATCAATACTACACTATTGCTGTGGAGCTCCCTGACATTGCTGTATATATTATCTCCTATTGCTCTCCATTGGAATCACTGGAGCCTGCCCTGCATTTTCTGGGGCAGACCACCAATACATTGGATGGCAAAAATGTTTTCATCACTGGGGACTTCAACACCGAATCGCTGCCACATCAACGATTTAGTGTTGAAGTCAAAGATCCCAGATGCAGGGTCATGTTGGAACTGATGGCTGTGGCAAGCCTTCACTCTGTCAACACCAGCCCGCTTCCAAAAGCTGAGTGGACATCTGCCTGGCCAACAACAGCACCATGAGTCAAGGTCTAAAGTGCAGCACAGTAGACCATCAAACTGCCAGTGATCATACATACATCCAGACAGAGTTGTATGGACTCCAAGTACAATGTAAAATCAGTATCACTCACAGGACAATCTGGGAAAATTTCTAAAATACCCTGAAAAATATTTGGGCTCCTCCCCAAATTATCAATATTACTACAAATGTGGAAGTTGACAACATAGTCACGACTCTCTGAGATAAGATCCATTCTGCCTATTGGACTTCAATCACCATCAGAGTGTATAAAAAGGATACTCTCTGGTGGCACTGCAACCTAAACCGCAAGAGAAAAGACACAAGGGTAGCCAGGCAGAAGTTCAGGTGTGAGACTGACCATTCAAGACAGGAAACCCTTTGTCAAGACTATATCAATATTCTCAAGAACTACAAAAAGGCTATTAACCAGGCTAGGATAGACTCTTGGAGGAAGTTCTGCTCAGATGCAAGTAAGGAACCCTGGTCGACTGCATACTACATCACAGTCAAGAAGGAGAGAACCACTAGCCTCCCTCCTACCCTTAGTCCATCAACGGACCACCAGAATCCATCTCTGACACGCTCAGGACAATCTATACCAGCCTCTTCCCCACAGATGACCCATACCTTGACACCCCTTACCAAAGGGAATCTAGGAAGAACTCCCTCTGGGACAGTAACACCACTGACGACCCTCTTTTCACCATAGAGGAGATTGCCAATGAATTCGAACAGATCAATCCCAGGAAGGCCCCGGGCCTGGATCATATAACAGGTCTGATGGCTAAGCATACCTTTAGAGCTACCCCCACCACCTTCTCCACTCTGTAACAAATGCCTTGAGATGGGTTACTTCTCCAGGGAGTGGAAGAAGGCATCTATCAAGCTCCTCAAAAAATCCCTTGAAGACCATATTACTTCACCCAAGAGATACAGGCCAATTTCTTTTCTCTCAGTCATTGGGAAAATTTCGGATGCCCTTCAAGCCAACAGGGTAACCTACCACTATGAACACAAAAAGCTGATAAATCACCATCAGTATGGGTTTAGGAAGGGTAAAAGCATGGTTCATACCCTTGCCAATCTTGTGCCATATATTAACAAGGCCAAGAAAACAAACCGGCACACCCTTCTGATCTCCCTGGACTTTAACATCCAATTGCAGAGACAAAGTTTATGTTAAACGACGTTTATCAACAGAATGGCCTATAGACGTTGGCTGGCTGAACCGCGGTTTAAAATGCATTGCAAAGACGACGATCATCTATTTCTGAACGCTCTCTAAACAAACTAAAGATTGGCTGTTAATTTCTTCACTATTACTCCTGTTTTAGGAGTCATTTGGCCAATCGGGTTATTTGTTTGTGACGTCAGAAATGGTCGCCAGCTATATTTGGAAAGCTTCCAGAAATAAAATCTTAAGGCCATCAAAACCATTGTTCGGCAATTAATGACAATCCTTTTCCATTTCTATATTTAATTTTGTTGTCAATACGGTTTAAAATACGAACAAATCCATATTTAGAAAATTTATACCAAATTTGAAATTCGTCTTCAGAATAGATTTTTAAGGAATTATTTCAACATCTTACTACTGTCTCCCTTTGTAACTATCGAAATGAGTAATTTTAAATATTTTTATATTAATTAATATTACATTTTTTGTATCTATAAACAGTAATTATTAAAATTGTCTCGTTTGTTTAACAGTACAATGACCCTGAAATTCATTAACGTTTTATAACTGACACGATACTCGAATTGTAAATAAATGCATCTGATTTAAATGAATTGTAGTTTTAAGTCTTCACCCATTTGAATATTGGAATTGAAACATTTAAAACAAATTTAAAGTACAGTGGTGCCTCGTATAACGTACGCCTCGAATAACGGACTTTCTGTTTGACCGTTACGTGACTCGAACAACGGACTTGCTGCGAACAACGGACTTTCCGTTCGGCAGTTATGTGAGACGAACAATGGACTTTCTTCGAACAAGTACAAATGATGTTTCCACTCTTTTGCCGTTGCCAATGACAATCTGCTATTTTTAGGATATATTAGTATTATTAGAATGTATTATTAGTATATCTGAAGTAGAAATGTAATGTAATATATGTTTATGATTTAAATAAACATTAAATGTAATGTAATGTATGTTGACAATTTAAATAAACGAAATGTAATTGTGTAGATGCCGAGGTGGCGGGACGAAAAGAGGTTGTAAAAAAGAAACGGAGCGAGAGTAGCTCGTAGAAGTGTTTATTGATCTTAATTAATAAAGAATTATTCGTATTATATAATCTGGCAAGTTAAGTCATTTATAATGCATCATGGCTTCTAAAAAATCAGAAAGGTGATTTCAATTGAAACAAAGCAAGAAATCATCAGGAGTGAAAGTTGACAAAAACTTTCTTGTCAAATGGGGAGAGGTTCAGGAGTTTACCAACACTCATTATCCTAACAGAGCTGAGGCCAACAGGATCAATGATCTCTACGATGACACCTTTGTCCGTCATTTCCGACAGGTGTTAAAGAAGAAAGAGAAACAGACCACCTTGGTCATGTTTTTCAAGAAGCCAGCGGGCAAAAAACAAAGGATGAAACAAGAAGTTGACCCTACAAGTTCCATAGCCTCTCCTGAATCTGACTCCAATTAAAAAAACAATAAAAAAAGACCCGCTGCAATGTGTAAAAAGTCTGTATCTGTATGAATGTGTAAAGAAAGTGTTCTTCCACCTCCTCCTCACAACATCTGACTACCCGGCATAATTGGTGTCTGCTCCATTTTCATTTCTTATGGTACAGTACGGTTATTTTATGCTGCGGAACTAATTATATGTTTTATGTATTTCTATGGGAAAATGCGTTTCGTATAACGGACGTTTCACTTAACGGACATGCACCTGGAACGGATTAAGTACGTTGTACGAGGCACCACTGTATTTAATTTTGTTATTTTTGCTCCAAGCAATTAATTAATGAATAATTTTGTCAATTTGTACCATTTACAACATTTATCAAAGGAATGATATCTATTTTTTATCTAAACTTTTCCACAAACAAAGCTACCACTCAAATTAAAAAGCCCTCTAAACTCTCTGTCAAGTGAGTCTAGAAAGTAGGTCAAATAACTTGTTTCTAATCACTGTCTACATTGTGGCAGGCAAGAAATGCCATCTCTGCAGTGAAATTTTTTTGCACTACCCAATCTGTAAACCGCCATTGGTCTCTAAACGTTGTCTCTGCAATCGGCTGTAAGGGTGCTTTTGATCGTGCCTGGTGGTTGGGGATTCAGAATCTCCTCCTTGATTCTGGCTGCCCAAAAAACATGTATAATCTTCTTAGTAGCTACTTATCTGAGAGGCAAGTTAGCAGTATCTACAATGGCCAAGTTATGCACAGCCAGAAGATTAACAGAGTTTGTGTCCAGTGGTTGAAGGCTGGACCCTTCCTCTGGAACATACTGCATAACAGCATATTTGATATTGTTCAGCATGCCCCTACCACCCTGGACCTGCTTATTCAGGCCTACACAGACGACACTGTCGTCTTGTCTCATGCCAACCAAGAGCTCCTACAACAAGAAATGAACAACGTCCTACAGTTCATCACTATCTGGACCAATAAGAACAAGCTAGTTTTAAATGCCAAAAAATGCACGGGCATTCTTTTTCCCAGGTCTAATCCCCTGGCCAGAAACCATCTTTGACCATAGATGGGAACAGGATTAAGATCAATGACCACATTCATTATCTTATCATCAACATAGATAACAAACTCAACTGGACCATGCATATTAAGGAGATTTTTGACAGGGTCACTAAGGCAGGGTACTCTCTCAGGTCAATTTCCAGGAATATTTTGGGGCTTGACTCCCGGGCCTCTAAGACCATTTTCATGGATGCTATGGTCCCAGCTTTCACGCCCAGGTGTGATTTCTGGGTGGGGTGGCTAAGAGTCCATATTAGGAGGTAACTGTGGTCTGTTCAGAGGCTGGCAGCCATACCTATAGCCAAAGAGGCCTATGTGTGCCCTTCTCGCCATTACTGGGCTTCCTCCAATCAATCTACTTGTCGAGATGAAGATCTGGAAATTCTATATACAGGTAACCCCCATATAACACAGGAGTTATGTTCCAAAAAATTGCCGTGTTATGTGAATCCGTGCTATACGAAACAAAGAACTAGTATGAAAAGGGGGGATTAGGTTCCAAAAATTAAAAAACATGCTATTATATTTTCATAATTAAGATAAATATCTTTATTAAAATTTTCTTAAGTGATACATATTAATATAAATTAAACAATGTTTTCTTCGTCATCACTAAAAGCATTATTAACCGAGAGCATTTTCTTTTTGGTAAGTTATCCTTATCCTCTAAGCATTTTTCTGCATTATCTTCAGATCCATGCTTTACCTTTTGCAANTTAACCAAGGGCATTTTCTTTTTGGCAAGATATCCTTATCCTCTGAGCATTTTTCTGCATTATCTTCAGATCCATGCTCTTACCTTTTTCAAAAATATGTTATTTTAGATTGCTTGCCCGTCTTGATTGATCCTTCCCCACCTCTCTTCGTCCTTTCCTTCTCAGGCTACTATGCCTTTCGGTGTGGCCTGGTTCAAAGAAAAAAAAGAAAATAGAATCATTGAGAAAAGTAAGATGGGCAATTTTCCCAGGCCTGGAGAAAACTTAGGGGTCTGTTGTGATTCCAAACCTTATAAAATTGATATTATTTTTACTAATAAAAAATAATACTTTTAAGACAGAATGTTTCTTTATTAATAAACAGCAATGTATTTCATTTGTTCAAAAAAACAAAGCATAAAGATGGTTGCTCTACCTGGGTTCCATACAGGCTCTTGATGGCTGTCTGCTGTTGAGAGCTTGTATATAACACTTAAAATGAATACAGAACAAGCTAAAATCTTTTCTGATGAGATGTCAATGGTAACGTTTGAAACTAATTTCAGGCATCACTTGATGGCGTTGCCAAATTTGCTCCTTGAAGCAAATTTTTCATCTGACTATACTATAGAAATATTTCATAAGTTGTTCATCAGTTGTTTACTTAATACAGTAAATTTTTGATTTTTCTGGAGCAAATTGAAAGCTAGAATTTCTAGTTTATTCATATGGAGAATGCAAAAGATTTGAATTTTTTTGAGAAACATAATTGTTATGTGAGATAAGAAAGGTTTTTGTTAGCCCACTAAGGCAAACATACAACAAACCAAACACACATACATACAAGAAAGACATCGGCTGTACACAAAATGTTTAGCCAGCAAAGAAAAGAGGGTAAGGGAACGGGGGGGAAGGATGAGGGAGAGGAGATAGATAGTAGAGAAAGGTAAGATCCCTCTAAATGGTGTACATATGGCTACTGTACCCTTTATGTTTGATGTTGGTATGCAGTTTTTAGGCTGCAAGGCCGTAGTCCCCTGAAGGATCTAAAAGAAAACCTGAGTGTAGCAAACACCAATAATGAGAGCCGCCACAAATAGTTAAGTGTAGAAGTTAGTGCCAAGTGGCTGTTAGTAGGAAGATATATCTACTTAATACTAATAAAACTGAATGCAATCACGAATCTTAATACTACTTAACAGCTAGACAGACAGCACAAAAAACAAACGAACACAACGAAAAACTAGATGAGATGAACAAACTGACAGAAGACAAATGAGCAAGACCCCAATTCTTTATTATTATTTGATTCATTTATTTTTTAAATATTAACTTACTAACTAAACTAACCTTCCATAACCTAAGATAAACCTAACTAAGTGACTAAAGCTAACAAACCCTAATCTAATATAACATAACCTATCATAACTTAACCGAAAACCAAGCTAAGAGTCCCTAATCTAATTTATAACTAGGACTAACTTAAACTAACTGAATTTAGACTGAAAAAGAAGATAGAAAATAAGAATTAAAATACAAAATTGAAAGGCAGCTGTATACCAACAGTTGAAACAAAGCAAGGGAAAGCTAATTGTCATCCATGCTCCCCAGAGTGAGTGCTCTCAAGGGATACAAGTGGAACATTGTATGCGTGTGAATGAATTTGTGCAGGTTACAAGGCCAGTTGTACCCTTCAAGAATAGCAGCTCTCATTAAACTATCCCTAATGTGACTGTACATATTGCAGCAAAAAACTAAGTAAAGTGGTGTTTGGTCCTCCTGAATACCACAATCGCATTGTGGATTATCCCCTAGGTTAAATCTATGCAATTATTGCTTAAAGTTGCTGAGTCTTGTAAGTACCTGAGTGAGGGTGTAACTAGCATGAAAGTAGCAAAGAGTCGCAGTAGTGTCAATCTTGGGGATGAAAGTGTAGGTGAGCCTACCAGTGGTATCATTGTCCCAGCTATCTTGCCAGAGAATGAGGATTTGCTTCTTGACGTGATTTTTGATGTACGAGGTAAGAATGTAACCGAAAGTACTAGTGACTGAAGTCTTTGCAGCTTGTTTGGCAAGATGGTTAGTGGTCTCCTTGCCAAGAACCCCCGCATGATCTGGGACCCATTGGAAATCTATTCTAATGTTGTTATCTAAGTGTCTGAGAATGTGGTGTATGAGATGGACGAGTTTTAAGCGGCTATCAGACTTTGCAATCCTGTGTAAAGCTATCCTACTGTCAGAATAAATGCGTTAGTGTAAGGTAGTGTCTTTTGTCATTCCTATGCCTAATGTGAATTAAGCTCATATAAATAGCTAAAGTTTCCGCCTGTTCTATTGAGCAGTGTGTACCTAGATGGAAGCAAGCATTGTGAAGATTGTGGCCTAAGTTGGAGTAAATTATAAAAGCGGCACCTACATCATCACCCATCTTGAAACCATCAGTTTAAATCCTAAACATGGGATGATCACCTGGATCTTTGAAGTAAATGTCAGGGGCAAACTGGTGGGAGGGGTGGTAATCGTAAGTTGGGAGGGTATTTTTGTTTATGCTGAATTTTTTGATATCATCAATCAAGGTCAAACTGGGGGGAATCTTACCTACTCTAAACATTTTGTCTACATCCAAGTCGCTATAGTCTCGCCAGGGTAAGGTGATGAGATTTTCCTGCTAAATAATGCCTTTAATTTCAATAGGAGTCAATCCTGACATTACCAAAAGTACACTAGTGGGTGTGGTCCTATAAGCCTTACAAATGCAGAGAGCTGCAATCCTTTGAACAGATAACAGTTTTTTATGGTTATGGACTTTGTCAGCCATGTGGCCCCAGACTTGTATGGCATAGAGCAGTGCTGGCTGAATTGCACCCCTGTAAATAAGCTTAGTAGTGTTAGGACTAAGGCCCCATGTGTTCCTAGCAATACTAATGAGGGTGTTGACCATCTTTTAACTTTGTCTATGATGTATTTGATGTGGGGTGTGAAGTTAAGTCTCTCATCAAGAATAACACCTAAATATTTAATTTCCATTGTTTGCTTTATTCTGTGAGCACCTATTCGAAGAGTAAGCTTTCTGACTAGTGATGCGTTCCTACCAACTATCATGCTTTCGCATTTGTCTGTGTTAATGGGTTGCCTATGTTTAATACTCACTGGTGAATGTTATTGAGAATGTCTTTGCATATGTCCTGTAAGCATTCACTGTTCCTGTGTGAAGCTGGGATAATTGTGTCGTCTGCCTAGCCCTGTATGCGGCAGCCAGGAGGCAGGGTGTCGTTTAAGTGCAGAATAGAGTTATAGGCTGTTCCAGAGACCAGGACCAGACCTGGATCCCTGAGGACAGCCTCGAGTGATGGGTATGACTGTTATTTTGTATTTTATAAACACCTGCACTTCTGTTGCTAAGATAGAACTGAATAAGTTTGTAAAGATTTTGAGGTCAGTGATGAGCATGTAATATGTGCAGGATAAAAGGGCACTAGGCACGATTGAAGACACCTCTAAAGTCAACAGTGATAATTGCAGTATGTTGATTGTTTTGTTTAGCCTGGTGGATCTAGTTAACGACCTGATGGATGGCATCTACTGTACCTTTGTTTTTAGAGAAACCAAATTGATTCTGATGCAGGGCTCTACTCTTGTGTGGATGCCATGTGATCCTATTAATCATTAGACCATCTAACATTTTTCCCAGAGTTGGGAGAAGGCAGATTGGCCTGTATTTTTTGTAAGTGTCAGTGCTGGTGAGTTTGGGAATCACTAGCCTTTTTCCACTGAGTAGAAAAAGACCAGTGTTCAAGAAGATATTGAAGAGAACATTGTAGGATTGGCCTCAGATGTGTGTTTTATCATCCTAATAAACCAAACACACAGTAGATATGAAAAAAAAAATTATTTTATTTATATGTGATGTATCATTAACAGGTACAATAAAGGATGCCAGCTCTAGGACAATTACTTCAGTAGTACCTGAAACCACGTTGCAGGTGGAACAATTACAAACTTTTATATACAACCATGACATACCGAATCTCAATATTTCTAACTTGTACAATAAACAAGAAAAAAATAGTTGTTACAAAAGTAAAATTCTTATAACTAATCCTTAAAACTAAACTTACAGCTAACATGTAAAGTGACCAAATGTCCTGGATTAACTGGACTGGTTTTTGGCTCTTTGTCCTGGCTTGGAAAAATGTCCTGGTTTTAAATAAAATGCCCCAGATTATCCTGTTTTTATTTATAAGTAAATATTAGTCATTGATATAGACAATAACATTATTAAGCAATGAAATCATTTAAATAACAACCTCACACCCTATATTTGCTACCTTCAATTTTTAGAACATTCAGGTTTAAGTTCAGAAAATCTGGTCACTTTAACTAATATGGAAAATTGAAGTACAGTAGAGCATCGATTATCTGACCCCCCGATTAACCGTCACCTCGGTTAACCGACCGCGTTCTAGTCAGCAAATTCAAATACCCGCTAGTGATGTGGCGCTACAATATTTGGCTATGTCTTGGCTACTTTAATATTATTTTTACGTGTTTTAGCTGGCAACACTGGATTGACCATGAAAGGGAGCCAGTATTTAAACCAGGCTTAATTTTCTAATTTTTAACAATACAATAGCGATGATTATTATTTAAAAAAAAATTTGATAGGCTTAACATGGAGGAAAATTCAACGTGAAGTAGGTTAATAGCGATATACTAATATACTAATTACATGGGATATAATAATATACTACACTAATAATGGATTTTTTCATACTTTTCAATTATCCGACCAACCCCAGTCCCCAGTTGAGTCGGATAATTGATGCTCTACTGTAGTAGTAAAGGTGGAGAATAGAACAGAACAAAGGTCCCAGGTTTGGTTCGATTTTAACAGTGTCTTACCCCTGTACATTGTACTTTTCCTGATAACAATCAAGTCATGCCAGTCATCTAACTCCATTTTCAAGAAAATTTTGAATTTAAATCATATGACTTCTGGTCTAGATTAGAAGTTTGTGTATTGTTAATTGGGGTCTCTGGCCTGTAAGCTTTCCATATATGGTCTTGATATCTGGTTTGGGTCTAATTTTTATCTAATTCTGTTCTCAAGATTAATGAAGGACAGACATACAACAATGGAGATGTGTAGTTTTGCAATTTGAAAATAGCAGTCCAATTACAGACCTAACATAAATGAATCTTAAAATTTGAGAAAAAAGTAGCAAACATACACTAATATTACTGTATAAGCAAGAAA
The DNA here is from genome assembly GCF_000671375.1 of Centruroides sculpturatus. Taxonomy (NCBI): domain Eukaryota; kingdom Metazoa; phylum Arthropoda; class Arachnida; order Scorpiones; family Buthidae; genus Centruroides; species Centruroides sculpturatus. The sequence continues at coordinate 52,782 of NW_019385362.1, forward strand.
ATTCAGTAATAAACAATGGCAAGTATGTAGTGACTATATTAACAATACAATCATAAAATTATAATTATTTATACAGCCTTATAAATACACATTTTCTTATTTTAGGAAGTGAAATTTCAAGAAAAGTCTTATCACAAACTTTTAGAAGAAACTCAGAAAAGAAAATCAGAAATGGATACTAAAGAAAAGGAAAAATTGAATATATTGTTTAAGTTAAAATGTAATAAAACGTATAAATCTGCATGTCAAAATTTGGAGAAACTACAGGAAAAAATCAAACAATTGGTAATGTAATTATATTTAATATTTTAATATTAAAATATTTATGATGTGAATAAATTAAAATGCTTTAAATAAGGCATTCATAAATTATTAATATAAAGGTATAAAATTTAAAATGAATGAACTAGCTGTTCAATGTAGCATTTTATAAAGTACTCAATCTAGTATTATTCTTCTGTCATTTCTTGCATTGCACTTTTAAATCATTTGGGACTTCATTTGTCTAATTTCCTTTGTTTGCCATTTGTAATTTTTATGGGATATCATCTGATTGCCTTTGTTTCCTTGGATGTTATCTTCACCTGTTATTTCTTCCATTGCTACTTATGGAGAGTTACAAATAGATGATAATCACAAAGAGTATATTTTGATGAATAGAGATTATCAGATAGTTCTAGAGTATATCTTGATGTATTTTATGATTTCCATCCATTATATTTTAGAGAAGACATCAGTGTTACAGGTTTTGGGCCTGCATTATCTTCTTCCCTAGTATTTTTCAATTTTTTCAAAAAAAGACCTCGCAATAGCACTTTCTTTAGTCTTTATTACCATATTGTATATGTTCTTTTTAAGTTTCTCCATTTGTTATCACATTCAATAGTCATGATATTATAATTATACTTTTTAATCTTGTTTGCAATTTTCTCTCAAATTTTTTTTTTTACAACCAATTACTAGTGTTTAGTGGTTTTATCCACTTGGCCAATGAGTGGATGTCAATAACAGAATGCATAATGGTTGCTGTGCATGCAAATTCTCCTCTGTTAGTTGTCTGCTGCCAATGGTACAGAAAGAGAGAGAATTCTGTAGCATGGCTTCCACCTGTCTCTGGATAGTGGACTAAAATGCTATTGTAGTTGTTCATGCTTTTGTCACAGTTGCAGTGGTTTAACTAGGGTATCAGAGCTTGTCCATCTTGTTGTGTGCTTTTACACATCCACTGCCTCCAACATCTCACAGTCGGGTCAGGATGGCCCAGATGTCAGACAAGTTGGTGAAATGGTCATCCTGCTTCATGCTTTTAGTTGTTTGTAAAGTCTTTGACTATGTTATACAAGTGTGCCTAGCATTCAAAGACCTCAAAACAAGTTATGTTGAAAATTGTAAAAAATAGTGAGCCTCTTCTAGCTTTTTTATAGGATAGTAGGATAGCATTTTTAAAGTACTGTGATGGAATTACGTAGCCTGCAATTGGATCACAACTGTAACACCGTTTATCAGTGGTTTTGTAACAAAGACATGATTAACTAATCTTATGTAATTTTGGATGCTGAACACAAAACTGACATTGAAAATGAAAGACTTGTTCTTGTTTGATAGTTAGAGGGATAACGAGAAGAACACTGAGTTTAATAAGATCTTTTATAAGAAAGTAAATGCACATACATGCTTCAAATATGACATCTTTTTGTTTCTTATATTTTGATTTTGGAGCATCTCTTTTATTCATCCAGCAGTAATCTCTCAACATAGCAGGGCACCATTTATCTTTATAATGCTTCTCAATGATAGCCTGATGAAAATGCTCCTCATATATATATGCCATCCCTGTGGTAAAGCGATAGCCAACTGAATCCCATAGTGGATGATTAATAAAGGCCATGGATGTAGGAGTCGTCCCCAGTATGAGTAACCGTGGATGATTATAATCAAGAATTAAATATGTCTAGAGATTAATATTTATAATGAGAATTTATTTAAATGATATTCATAATTATAAAAATTTTGAAGTTTTCACAATTCATTCTTTACATACTGCAAGATCACACAATGAAGTAGATATTTTAGGTTCTTCCTGGATTAAATATGCAATAGTTATACAGTATATATTTTTTAAAACTACACAATGCCAGAGAAATTTTTATAACTTGTATAACAATTAAATCCTGGACAAAAATTTAATTTAAAATATTCATAATTAGAAAAAATCTCATACTGTACTTGTGTAATCCAAATAAAGTATTTGTGAAGGCAAGACTAGATGTTTGAGCAGATAATACATGATTACATTGACCTATATGATGACAATTTTGTACAGTTGCTTTTTGTACAAAATTGTTCAGTAAAAACATTTAAAATACTTAGTTGACAGGCTTAAGCAGACACAAAAGAATGAATGAAAATTTCTCTCTTCAGCAACTCCAGAAATTGCAAGAGTGACACTAAAAAAATGTGACCTGGTAATATAAGCAAATAAAACTGTAAATAATCTTTACAGATGTGGTGTTGTAAATTCCAGCATAAATGATGATAAATTCATAAGTGGAGTAATTGCAATCAATGCTGCAACTTCTGATAGCATAATTGCCAATCATTCTTCTGGTTTTATTATTAGGGTTTGTTCTCTTCCATGCTGCCAGCACTACAAAAGTATCATCTAAACCAGGGCTTCTTAAACTTTTTTTATTCACGCCCCCATTTATGATTGTGATTTTTTCGCGATCTCAAAAAATAGAAAATAAAGATATATACAAATTTGCGAAAACAATAATGGTGTACTACTGCAGTTCACTGTTGTGTTACAATGGAACAGAGACAACTGAATACATTGAAAAGCGACAACACTACACTAGTTCACACTACAATCAATGTTGCTGAATCGTTGTCTTGCTGCACCAGAAGTGACACAACTCACGAAACCTATGACACAAAGCATGCCATTTTCAAACTCATAAATTATTTTCAATATTTTGCATTAAAATCTCGCGACCCCAAGATTTCGCTAAGCGACCCCAAATGGGGTCACGACCCATAGTTTAAGAAGCCCTGATCTAAACTGATACCAAGTTAATGCCACAGAGCAGAAAAAGTTAAAAAACTAAAAAAAACATTAAACTTTTAGTATTATAGTAGAATCTTGTTTTATACAGGTGTTGCATGCCAATAGATACCACATAAAATGAAATTCTGCATAAATTTGTGCTCTGCTCCAAGTAGTGAAGATAATTTCCTAGGCCAATGATTCTCAAACTTTTTTGGCTTGTAGTGCACTGCAAAGCATGAAAAATTCTTCTGGCACACTTTTTGTATATTTAAAAATATTACCATAATATATTTTAAATTATAAATAGCCATATACTATAATGACTGCTACATTACCCTACAGGCCTAACCTAGCTATTAGTTTATCACAGAAGTTATAAATCATTGTACTGATTAGTTTCTTCTTACTTTTAAAATATACTTTAATAATCTTTGAAGCATATTTAGCCATCTCTTATGGCACACCATTTGAGAACCACTGCCATAGACACTATTTACAATTAACAGGAAAATGTTAAAATGTCTTTGTAAAGCATTTTAATTATGGTTTTACTTTAAAGAATAAATATATGGAGCAAAATTTTATTAAACTATGTTGAGTACAATACTCAAATCACACCATACCACAATATTTACCTAATAGCATATAGTAACTTTCAATGTTCAAAATATCTGAAGTTGGAGAAGCATGGTTTGATGACTTAAGAGTCAAATTCCGTAGCACTGGGAGTGAGTTAACAAAACTATTCATAAAAACATGAAAACAAGACCTTGCTGTAATTTTAACAAGTCGAGGAGAAGGTGGTATTATGGAACCTCATTTTCATTATAGTGAATTGTAAACAAGGTATCATAACTACACCCACATTTTTGTGTGAAAAGTACTGGTAACTATTAAACTAAATGTTCCTAATTGGATTTTTTGTTATTGTAACTATAAGTATGGTTTTTGAAGGCTTTTGTACAAAAAGTCAGAAAGTAGGCTTAGGGAAAACTGGGTGGTAATATGGAACCTTAATGTATGTTTTCAAAAAATGCTTTAATGTATCCAAAAACAAATAGGAAAGTACAAAGAATGTTTAATAATTACAAAATTATTTGCTCCAATGTATTTTATCTCAAAAATGAGTTAATAATAATAATAATCAGGTCATAAATACTAAAAACTACAGAAAACACATACTCAAAGATACAACACTCACAAATGACACATGCAGAAAATGTCACATCATGCCAGAAACTATACAACACATCGTTTCTGGTTGCAAGCTCTTGGCACAGACAGATTACTTACATAGACACAATCAAGTAGCAAATATAATACATCAAGAGCTTCCAAAGAAACACAAATTGGTAGACATCCACGAACCATACTACAAGTATATTCCACAAACAGTATTGGAAAACAACACGCACAAAATGTACTACGACAGAGCCATAATCACAGATAAAACAATTTATCACAACAGACCAGACATCACACTCATTGACAAACACAATAAATTCACATACATTATAGACAGCCATTCCAAACACTCACAATGAACAAAACACATTCACTGAAAAAATTAGCAAGTACACAGAACTCGCCCAGGAAATAAGGCACCTGTGCAGGATGGAAAGGGTGCTTATTGTACCTGTTGTTCTCTCCTGTACAGGTGTGATACCACACACACTACATAAAAGCCTGGGAACATTACAATTAAATAGAAATACATACATCACACTATAGAAGGCCATTATATTGAATACATGCCACATTGTTAGGAAATTCCTGAATACAGACACAGACACTGACACACTTATTTAATTTTAGTTTTATTTTGGTTGCTATGCCTTGACTCTGGTCCTGCATAGTAAACAGCCACCGGTGTGAACCGAGTATAACCCACTAAACACAATAATAATAATGTAAAAAGAAGAAGCTAATCATTTACAAAAATCACAAATATAATGCTCCTATAGTGTTAGGTAACCATTTTTTACTTTTTTCATTTTCCATCTACCACATACTTTTACTACATGTATTTATTATAAATGTATAACACTTCCTCCATGGGGGGAAATTTTTTGAAAAATCCCTTTTTAGTGTATATTCTGTTGATGTATCCTATTAAAATGCAATCAAAAACGCAAAAAACCGCATCTAAAATAGTGTAAATAGAAGCAGAGTTCTTCACAGTAAGACTTAATCCTGTCCATCTCCACCCCCCAGTGGGGGAAATTTCGACGTGTATATTATATAAAAACATGTGCATATTCGAATGCAATGTTGTGTCAAAATTTCAAAGGAATCAGTAGGAACAAACGAACATTACATTTTTATTTATATAGATAAATAGAAGATGATCTGCTTTAGTTCATCCTCACAGGAAAGCAAACTTAGGTCGTCATACTCGCGGAGTTAGCGCCATCTGTTGGACATAAAAGCCTTAATCCTAGACGCTATCTTTTAATTTATATGAATGTTTAATGGAATAATATACAGCCTATGTTCACCCTGAAGTTCCATTCTAAATATTGGTGAAAGAATTTTTGAAATCAGATAAGTAGTTTTGGAGATTACCTCCTACATCCAAACTTACAAACTTTACCTCTTTATAATAATAGTATAGATGTATTCTTGTCTAGAGTTACTGTTTGTAATGAAGCATGCACAGTAACTCTAGATTACTATTTAAATGTCACACATAATCAACTCTGCCAGCATCAGTATGATCAAATATTTTTCTGTGGACTAGTGAAATTTTTTAACAGACTAGCAGTTGAAAAACACTGATCTAAGGCATACTTAATCAATCAATCTTTAGTGTTTAGATCAGCTGATCAAGTAACAAAATCCACAGGTAAAGTTTTCTTGATTATTTACTTGTATATTACTTCATTCACTGATGCCCCAATATATGTATATATTGTTGCATAGATGGGAGGTGAACGACAATAATGAGTCTTATGTAAAAATGAAAGGATTCTTTATTAATCCACAGAGTATACTACCTCTGCAGCTCGCAGTACCGGAACTAACTCTTAGTCTGACAACTCGCACTTTTATAGCACGGGGACATTCCCAAAATATTCAAATAACAGTTAATTATCATACGAGAACTTTCTCAAAACTTTGAGAAAGTGAATATAAAAGAGCAATACCAATTTACCATTGAGCAGGTCTAAACCAGATACCTTCCAATTCGTAGACCAAGACAATAACCACATCATGGTGATTGACGGTTTGAAAACAAAATGTGGCATTGTGTGTGTATATATAATAATAATATATAT
>NW_019385362.1:59199-101861 GCF_000671375.1 Centruroides sculpturatus
ATAATATATATATATATATATCTGTAATTATAACAAAACAAAGTATTACAATTTGCTCTTATTATATTGGTTATATTTTTATTTTTTATTTTAAGTTATAACAGTAATTATAGTAATAGAAGAAATTAGATCACATTTAATTCATTAATTTTTAAAAAGTTGTGTAGGCTTGTATACTTTTCCTATCAAGGTCCATCATTTCTTGGCTTGAAATTAGGTTTCATTTATAAATATTTACAACTATACATTATTTATTTCTTTAAATTGTATGTTGGGTTTACAAGTTGTAGGTTTGTAAACAATTATAATAAAGTAAACAAAACAACATATATATACAGGTTGACCAAAAGAAAACTCTACTTATGAGAAACAGACTTTGTGATATCAAGAGTCAAATAATACTAAATCCAGTTTAAATAAATAAATTGATGCCACATGATAGATGATAGGCTTATCATCTAACATGTGGCATCAATTTATTTATTTAGAATTTAGAATTTAAAATGTAATCCATTGAGTCCTTAGTAAATAAATATTTCTCTCAATGTGTAACAATTATGTTAAGTCTTTGTCAGGCAAGTGATTTATCCAATGAAGTTTTATGTAAGGAATGAAAATACTAGCAAATATTTTAAAAATTAATCTCTCTCTTAACACAAGAATGTTGTTTGGTTTATATTATTATAATTGTTTACTTCTTTAAGTCAGTACCATTGTTTTATTATAAAACAATGAATATATTTATTCAAATCCAATAAATTTTGAAAGGTAATGCTTTGATGCTAATGATATATTGCTTTTTTTTTTTTAAAGGAAACAAATTCCCTAGAGGCAGAGAATGCATTAACTGAAAAACTTTCTGAATTAAATAATACTAAATCCAGTTTAGAATATTTAAACCGGCAATTGAATGATTTGGAGAAGAATGTCAAAGAAAGCCAGGAAGACCTCACTGCCTGTTGGAGAAAGCAATTCCAGATGGAGGATTCTATTAAAATAAAAAATAGACATCTTGATAAACTTAAAACTAAGTCAGCTTCATTTATTGATCATTCGAAAGAAATGGTAATTTATTGATTTAAATGTTTTAAGTTATAAACCCTATCACATGTATTTATCATTAAGATTCAACAAATAAATTGCTATGTTGAGGAAACCAATAGATTTATTTGAAAAGTAACATTTTTGGACTTATTTGACCCATCATCAGGCTCTTCCTGCAGGACTTAGAACAATTATAAAAGATAATTGACAGATAAGTGTAAAATAATTTACATTTAAAATTTTATATAAAATTTTAATTGCTCCAAATCCTAGTGGAAGAGCCTGATGATGGGCCAAATAAGTCCAAAAATATTACTTTTCAAATAAATCTATTGGTTTCCTCAACATAGCAGTTTATTTGTTGAAACTTGAACATGGTGCAGTGTTTTTGATTTGGCATTAAGCTTATATTTATTAGTGTAGAAAATAAATACAGTAGAGTGTCGATTATCCGAATCAATTGGGGACTGGGGTTGTTCGGAAAATCGATATTTCGGATAACCGATTATGTACGAAAAAATATATTAACCTATCCCATGTTGAAATTTTTCTCCGTTGCGTGTCGCTTCGCGTTGAATTTTCGTCGATGTTAAGCCTAACGAAGACTATTGTATCGTTAAAAATTATTTTTTTATTTTGTACAAACAAAATAAATATATTGAAAAATATAAAAACAATAAAAAATTATACTTCAGAAGTTAATTTAGTATCAAAAACGTAAAATATTTGAGTAGCCCAAGACATAGCCAAAGATTGCAGTGCCACAGCACTGATGAAAATTTAAATTTGCCGACTGGAATTCTTTCGGATAATCGACGTTCTACTTTAGCTTTTTATCATATTCTAAAATTGTTTCTGAATTGTTTTCTGAATGATAGCTAGATGTTTGCTCTATAAGAGTGTCTAGAGTTCAGGTCTAAATTGGATCCTTAAAAAATTCTGTAGATTTTCTCCCTTCTCTCACTATTTAATAAGCATCCATTGTGAGCCTGGTCAAATCCAGAGTGGGCACCAATAATGTCCCCTGTTTAACATTTGTTGGATGGAAAAAGAGTAAAATTTCAAAAAATAAAATAAAAATTAATAATAATGCTTAGTATGATATAATTAATTAAATGTAATTCTAATTGCATTTGGGGACTGTCCATAAATAACATCTGCATTTTTCTTGACATTTTTACTCCCCCTCTCCATTGTACTAGTTTGTCCAATTTTCTATAACCCCTCCCCTCTGGATGTCCAACAAAACTCAACCCCCCTTAAAACTTTATGAACGATAGATACTATAAGTAGAAATGATGAAATTACATCTAAATTACTCTTATAAGATTGTGGCCTTTCTGGTAAGTTATAGCAGTAGTTTCAATAATATATCAATTGCAAAATAAAAGCATTATCTTCAGAAGCATAGAAAGTAGAGCAGAACATTTTGCAGGTTACCCTTTAATATGACCCTTTTCCTTGGCCATACTTAAATTGTTAAAAAAAAAATTAATCTTTGCACATTCTTTTCAAAATTTTTAATAAAATTTAGTTTACATTTGTTTAGTTTAAAGTTTAATTTACATTTGATTGGGCACCCTTCAACGAGAATGATGATTCCGAGGGAAAAAGGTCGTTGGTCAATGGGATCAGAGACCCGAAGCTAGAGAAAGCTGGATAGAAGGACCAGTCTGTCTTGATCAGTCGATTTTAATCGATCCAACTCAAGTTTATCTTGGCTGGTTGCCTTTTGTTGTTTGCTCGCAGTCTCCCTTCCTCGGATGCACTAACCATTCCTTGGATAGTCTCCTAGTGGGATTATCACCTATGCCTGTCTCACCATCTGTCAGTCCCTGCCATGTCATCCTTCAGATCAACTCTTCCTGAAGATCTCTCAAGTAATTTTCAAACTATTGTTGGGTGGTATCAGAATCCTGAAGTAATCTTTCCGTAATAAATAGACACAACCACTTGGCAGGTTAGTTTGTGTGCGTAGGCTTCGCTGCTTAGTACACATGCATGTACAGTACAGTAGTATGGTAATTGTACTTGTACGTAAGATACTAAACCAAAATAAAGAGGTAATCAAAAGCACACAAACTTCAAATAGCCCAAATTCTTTAGGATTAAGGTCAGCCCATAGATTCCTTTCCACCATGTGGTGTAACAATATTTTAATTTAATTTAATTTAATGGTTGGTAGACCTGCATTACAATATATTGTTGATTTGTTAATAATGGTTAAAAATGAAATCTCTGCCACAAGCCCTCACTACAAGCTCAAGAGAGGTATTTTGTAAAAAGAAACTCTCTTTAAAAAAGAAACTTACAAGAAATTTTGAAATAAATATAATAAAATGCATAAACTATATAAAATGTAATGAAATAAAACAACAGACATCCACTGAAGCACAGCCTTTTCCCTCCCCCTTGTCCAACTTGTCGTAATATCATCTTTAAGAAATTACTACTTCACTTTTATGTATTTATCAGATTTAAAATCTGATAAATAAATAAAAGTGAAATAGGTGAAATTTAGACATTTCCATTTTTTATAGAAACTAGAAAATAATGTTCTAGTATGTTTGATGTGGGTATGTAAGAAGAGTAACCAGAGGGCATTTATCATGTATTTGTTGGAAATAGATGAATGTCTGAAGTTATGAAACTTTCAAAACACATTTGCATGCTTTTGCTCTATCACTTCAAAAAATGGCCACAATGCAACAGACTCACAGTTCCATCTGCAAGGAATATGGCAAGAACACCACGGTCAACAGAAAAACCCACTACAATCGATTCGAGAAACTGAAGGATGGAGATTTTTTGCTTCAAGATTAACCCTCATCCTGGAAGTGATTCTACCATTGATGACATTCTCCTGAAACTGACAGATGATAATCTACAGCTGATCACTAGAGAATGAGTGTTTCCATGCACTCCAAAAATTGACAATTTATCTTGATACCAACTGACTATCATCTGTTTCACATCCTATGGAATTATATTGCCAATATACAGTTTGGTGACAATACCCATGTGGGAATAATGTTTGAGACTTTTTTCAAAGAAAAACTTTAGTCATTCAATGCTCATGGGATTGAAAGTTTATAGCAAATCAACAATGCAATTGATATTGATGGTGATTACCTATAATACTGATGTGATACTCCAAATTTTAACAAAAATCAATCATCGATGTTGTCATATCTGCTCAACAATTGTTGTCCTCAGCTACCTGAAAAAATCTCCCCTTATATTTTCTTGACAGCAAAAGCAATGCATTCCTGTGATCTGCTGACCTCTTAGCCAGGCAATGTTGCACTGATGTCGGATTTGATGGCCAAAAAAGTCAGTCGTTGCCAGTCACTCTTGGATTAAAGTCATCAAAATTTTTCTTGTGTCAGTGCCAATTTCTGTGCTCAATCAGTACTCTGTCGGATTTTTCTGTTACTTTCCACTGTGCCTAGAAGAACTTTCTTGATTCAGACCGGTCCAACAATCTGCATCTTCACCCTCAAGATCTTAATCTCAACCTCAATTCGAGAATCTCAAATCAGGAATCATCACCATCAACGCAGGTATTTCCTGACTCGTGAACAATTGTAAACGCTCTCTCTTTCACAATTACTAGCTCGATAGGATAAGTTGATATATTGTATCACGTATTCCTCTTCGTTGAGGGTATTTAGTTGTTAACTTTCGTATCTGAGTATTTTACTTCCAGTACACTGTCTCTCAACCCTAATTTAGATCCCGGATACAATCACCTGCATGTGCGGCTGCTCGCGTGACCGAATCAACATGCCGTCTCGGCTTCCATGTCAATCGGGACACAGTGTTGGTCCCGATAGGGCATCAAAGAGGTGTCAACCCTCCGGTCACACTGAACTGTAATTGTTACCGAGTTAATTGTCAACAAAGATTTTTCAGAATGTCTATATTTCACCTTTACAACCTGATATTTATTCAAATTTTATTTTAAGATTTTCTTTAAATTTTGATAATAATATACTTTTTCTCTTTGCAGACAGATGAAATTTCTGTTTTAAAAGACGAAGTGAAGCACGTGCTGTCAAAAATTGAAATTACAGAGAACGATCATTCGGAAAATGAGAAGACGTGGTTTTCTACGCAGTGCACGTTAATGAATTTGAATTATCAATTTGACATTGCAAGAAAAGAAATCAATAATCAGATTAATAGAATTGCTCTTTATGAAAGAAAAAAATCACAAATAGAAGGTAAATATTAATCATGTAATTTACTAAAATACTTTATCAAATTATATAAATAATTCTACATTAAGTAAAAAATCTAGCAAGGAGTCGTGTAACTTTCCCAACTGCTATGAAATTTTATTTTAAAAAAACATCATTTTTTAATTAGTAATAATCATAAATAAATAAAATTACATGTGGTGCCATCTATTGTGAGGTTTTTGTTATAAAAACTTTGCTATTTTATAATAATTAAAAAAATATAAAGGACTTAATTTTGAGGATAGAGACAAGTTTTATAAAGATCTGGAAAAATTTATTAAGCCCAACCCCATGCGAGATATGACACGTGACCACCCTCTATCTCCCCTCCCTTCGACCTCGATCACCAAAATTTTATAGCATCTATGCCCCTTATACACAAATTATCGTGCCTTGCCACTCGATCGTTCCATTTTGGGCATGCCGAACCCACAACGGGCCCAAAAAAAGGTCCCGTAGCACCCACAGGGCTAGAGAGTAAAAAATAAAAAACTATTACTGTATTTATAAAATATATAAACCGGTTTGTTGTGGGAATAATATGGACTAATTTATATAGTATTAAAAATTAAACAAATACATTCAATGTATAATGCCTTCTTTAACTTCTGGAGTTAAGGCTTGTCCATATTCATTCAGAACAAAATATCTCTCTATTATTCTTTTTTCTTTGCTTTTCAATTCATTTGAACATTTAAGTGAAATCTACTCATAGTATTTTCATTTTGAAATATAGGTCATTAGTAGTAGCATAAACAATAGAAACTACAGAAAAAATTCTGACATAAAGCACAAGAAAACAGTTGCTGCTTCACTTTTTTCTTCAAATCCATAAGCAAACAGAAATATATTGTGAGGTGTTGTTTTCTATTCTATTCTAAACTATTAATATCAGTTTTCTTTTCCATTCTTGCAAAGTACAAAGCATCCTTTTATTACTTGTAAATTTATTCTTTATAGTAAATCCTGAAATTTTACAAAGTTGATCATTAATTTTTATTCAGTGATTTGTAATTTATTTCATATAATCAATCATGTAATTAAATTTAATCTTATAGCTTTATAGCAATAGTTTTCATTGTTTGAATTCTGAAATCAATATATCTGTTTCGCTATATTTCAGTATCAAACTTTTTTTTTTAAATTTATAATAATGAACAAAAGTTTGTCTAATGCATTTTGTATTTCAGAAATATAATCTAAATTCATGAAATGAATGAGAGCTCTTTTGTTTCAAAATACAATAATTATTTTTCCAAAAAATATTTTGTCACTTGTTCAATTCTTCCTTTCAGATAAATCTCTTATAAATGGTCTTATTTATTTCAAGGAACAACAGAATATACTGTAGTACAAATTGATCAATATATTCACTTAAAGATTATTTTGACACTTAAATACAATAAGGAGAGATATGAAAGATTCTAAAGATATGTAGAAAAATGATGAATATTCAATGATGAAGATATAAAGAAAATTAAATCTTGAACCAAATTACAGATAAAATTTTATCATTCTCAAACATGCAAGTTTTGCCATAATCACGTGGCTACGAAGAAATGTAAAATTCACATACTGACTCGTTATTTCTTTAGTTATTAAAAACCTCCTAATTGAAGTATTTTTTCAAAGAAAAATTATAATACAATCACCAGTATATATACCAAATTTTACAGCATATAAGACACGCCTACATTTTGGCACAAGTAACAGATGTATTCCATACCGATGGGCCTCTCTGCCAGATATTGGCAAACACTTTTCATTCATTCTCCGCCTATGTCCAACTGCTGTATGTATCTTATCGACAAACACTTACATTTATTGCTTTTACTTGTAAAAATAAATAAAGTTGTTGCGTATTACCTGTGTTAATATCGAGTAATACTCGATGTTACGCAGGATAATATGCATTCTTGCCATATTTGTATGCATTCGTCTATGGCAGGGGTCGGCAACCTGTGGCTCGCGAGCCACATGTGGCTCTTTAGATGTGAAGCTGCGGCTCTTTAGTTCCATACGCAAATATTATTTATTTTATCAAAAAAAAAAAAAAAACATTTAAAAATCGTTCTGAATCGATTAATGAGGATTAGGCACTGATTCTATCTCTCAGCCACTTGTACTCGCTTTTCACCGCACCCCTCCCCGTGACCCCGTCATCGNTACTTATATATGAATAAATAGATTAGTTTTTTTTTTTATCAAAAAAAACTTTATTTATGCGAGTACTATTTATTGTTGGCAAGAAAAAATTTTGTGGCTCTTTAAAAACTTTGAAATTTTGTAAATTGTAATTTTGGCTCTTCCGACTCAAAAGGTTGCCGACCCCTGGTCTATGGTTATCTGTATTCATTTACAAATGTCGCCCATCCTTAAGTTTCAGATATGCGTATTTAGCAGACTTAAGTCATCCTGTGCCTTTGGCACTTGGCATCAAACTTTTTTTTTTTTATTCTATTCTGGTAGAAATACTCTCTACTAGGTAGAAAAATTAAAAATATGTGAAAAAAAAAAGTTGAGTAAAACATTGTAAATTCAAAACATTTTATTTAATCTGTTACACACACAAGAACACACTCTTACATGTGAAAAATTGCTTGTTTACACATCTTTCAACATCTTTATTTCTGCATTACTAAGATTAGGAACATTTTGGTAAATGTAAAATGATTTTATAGATATTTTAAGCGATTTATCTTTTCTTAATAGAAGAACTGGAGTGTCAGAAAAAAGAAAATACCGGAGTAGAACATACGATTCAAAACCTTCAGAACGACATTGTACGATTAACCTCAAACCTTCGTTGCAAGAAGAGCGTTCATGGCAAACTGACGCAAGAATTTTCACTGACGGAACAAAATTTTATGGATAAATTAAAAGTGAGTACCATTACTAATAAGTTAATACTTTTTCATTGTAGACACTTTTCCAAATTTTCACTTTAATGAAAGTATCTGTCAATTATGCAAAATTTCAGAAGTGTTTGTCAAAGTAAAAACAAATTCATGCTTAGGTTTATGAGGTCTGTTCAAAAAATATGTGGTTTAATGTCATAAAACAAAATGTACTTTATATAGAAGTTACATGTCCAGAACAAAATATCTCTCTATTATTCTTTTTTCTTTGCTTTTCAATTCATTTGAACATTTAAGTGAAATCTACTCATAGTATTTTCATTTTGAAATATANCAGAACAAAATATCTCTCTATTATTCTTTTTTCTTTGCTTTTCAATTCATTTGAACATTTAAGTGAAATCTACTCATAGTATTTTCATTTTGAAATATAGGTCATTAGTAGTAGCATAAACAATAGAAACTACAGAAAAAATTCTGACATAAAGCACAAGAAAACAGTTGCTGCTTCACTTTTTTCTTCAAATCCATAAGCAAACAGAAATATATTGTGAGGTGTTGTTTTCTATTCTATTCTAAACTATTAATATCAGTTTTCTTTTCCATTCTTGCAAAGTACAAAGCATCCTTTTATTACTTGTAAATTTATTCTTTATAGTAAATCCTGAAATTTTACAAAGTTGATCATTAATTTTTATTCAGTGATTTGTAATTTAATTCATATAATCAATCATGTAATTAAATTTAATCTTATAGCTTTATAGCAATAGTTTTCATTGTTTGAATTCTGAAATCAATATATCTGTTTCGCTATATTTCAGTATCAAACTTTTTTTTTTAAATTTATAATAATGAACAAAAGTTTGTCTAATGCATTTTGTATTTCAGAAATATAATCTAAATTCATGAAATGAATGAGAGCTCTTTTGTTTCAAAATACAATAATTATTTTTCCAAAAAATATTTTGTCACTTGTTCAATTCTTCCTTTCAGATAAATCTCTTATAAATGGTCTTATTTATTTCAAGGAACAACAGAATATACTGTAGTACAAATTGATCAATATATTCACTTAAAGATTATTTTGACACTTAAATACAATAAGGAGAGATATGAAAGATTCTAAAGATATGTAGAAAAATGATGAATATTCAATGATGAAGATATAAAGAAAATTATTAAATCTTGAACCAAATTACAGATAAAATTTTATCATTCTCAAACATGCAAGTTTTGCCATAATCACGTGGCTACGAAGAAATGTAAAATTCACATACTGACTCGTTATTTCTTTAGTTATTAAAAACCTCCTAATTGAAGTATTTTTTCAAAGAAAAATTATAATACAATCACCAGTATATATACCAAATTTTACAGCATATAAGACACGCCTACATTTTGGCACAAGTAACAGATGTATTCCATACCGATGGGCCTCTCTGCCAGATATTGGCAAACACTTTTCATTCATTCTCCGCCTATGTCCAACTGCTGTATGTATCTTATCGACAAACACTTACATTTATTGCTTTTACTTGTAAAAATAAATAAAGTTGTTGCGTATTACCTGTGTTAATATCGAGTAATACTCGATGTTACGCAGGATAATATGCATTCTTGCCATATTTGTATGCATTCGTCTATGGCAGGGGTCGGCAACCTGTGGCTCGCGAGCCACATGTGGCTCTTTAGATGTGAAGCTGCGGCTCTTTAGTTCCATACGCAAATATTATTTATTTTATCAAAAAAAAAAAAAAAACATTTAAAAATCGTTCTGAATCGATTAATGAGGATTAGGCACTGATTCTATCTCTCAGCCACTTGTACTCGCTTTTCACCGCACCCCTCCCCGTGACCCCGTTATAAGCAAAGTTGCTGAACTANCGTCGTCACTGTCGTCAATCCGTCGGAAGCTCTCGAATGACACCGTCGTCGGATGTTTCTATTATTTAATTTGTTGTGAAAAACACTACTTATATATGAATAAATAGATTAGTTTTTTTTTTTATCAAAAAAAACTTTATTTATGCGAGTACTATTTATTGTTGGCAAGAAAAAATTTTGTGGCTCTTTAAAAACTTTGAAATTTTGTAAATTGTAATTTTGGCTCTTCCGACTCAAAAGGTTGCCGACCCCTGGTCTATGGTTATCTGTATTCATTTACAAATGTCGCCCATCCTTAAGTTTCAGATATGCGTATTTAGCAGACTTAAGTCATCCTGTGCCTTTGGCACTTGGCATCAAACTTTTTTTTTTTTATTCTATTCTGGTAGAAATACTCTCTACTAGGTAGAAAAATTAAAAATATGTGAAAAAAAAAAGTTGAGTAAAACATTGTAAATTCAAAACATTTTATTTAATCTGTTACACACACAAGAACACACTCTTACATGTGAAAAATTGCTTGTTTACACATCTTTCAACATCTTTATTTCTGCATTACTAAGATTAGGAACATTTTGGTAAATGTAAAATGATTTTATAGATATTTTAAGCGATTTATCTTTTCTTAATAGAAGAACTGGAGTGTCAGAAAAAAGAAAATACCGGAGTAGAACATACGATTCAAAACCTTCAGAACGACATTGTACGATTAACCTCAAACCTTCGTTGCAAGAAGAGCGTTCATGGCAAACTGACGCAAGAATTTTCACTGACGGAACAAAATTTTATGGATAAATTAAAAGTGAGTACCATTACTAATAAGTTAATACTTTTTCATTGTAGACACTTTTCCAAATTTTCACTTTAATGAAAGTATCTGTCAATTATGCAAAATTTCAGAAGTGTTTGTCAAAGTAAAAACAAATTCATGCTTAGGTTTATGAGGTCTGTTCAAAAAATATGTGGTTTAATGTCATAAAACAAAATGTACTTTATATAGAAGTTACATGTCTGGGTTCCCTTCAAAGTGCTCTCCTTCCAAACACACACACTTATCCCAACGGTGTTTCCACTTGTTGAAACAGTCCTGGTACGTTTCTTTTGTAATGTCCTTCAACGCCTTTGTCGCATTTGCCTTAATCTCTGGAATCGTCTCAAATCTTCTTCCTTTGAAGGGTCTTTTGAGTTTGGGGAACAAGAAAAAGTCACAAGGAGCAAGGTCAAGTGTGTAGGAGGGGTGGGGAAGAACAGAGATTGAGTGTTTGGCCAAAAACTCAAGAGTTCTGAGGGCTGAATGGGCTGGAGCATTGTCGTGATGGAGAAACCAGTCGCCACTCTTCCACATTTCTGGATTTTTGCAATGGATGGCATCCCTCAGATATTTCACAACTTCAATGTAGTAAGTCTGGTTCACTGTGGAGCCTTGGGGGAGGTACTCGGGGTGAACAACACTCTTAGCATCAAAGTAAACTGTCAGCATCACCTTGACATTGGATCGAACTTGGCGAGCTTTTTTGGGTCTGGGAGACCACTTGAAACATGCCATAAGCTTCATAGCAACATCACCGTAAGCCGTGTTGAGCATAGCAAATGTTTCATTTGCAGATTTTCCACAAGTTTAACGCAAAATTTCACAGCAAGTCATTGCTCCATCAGGTCATTCATTCTGAAATCCGACAAATGAAAAAATCGCACATCACTAAAAACCACGTAGCTAATCAACAAATCAAGATATCTGTAATCGGGAAACGGCTTTATCACCAGACGATCTGTACAAACCTAGCAACACCGAGCAGATTCCCCTGGAACCAACTGGAGCCGAGCAATTCAAACAGTCCACGTATTTTTTGAACAGACCTCGTACAAAGTTTTACGATTGAAAACATGATTGAAAAACCTCAGCATAGTTTCTTAATGCATAATTTAAATTTTTGTAGCAAACAGAAGTGGAATATATACAGATGGAAAATAAGTTAAACGATTTGAAGCATAAAAATGAAAGTTGTTATAATGAAATTATAAAAAAAGAGTTAAGTATTTTAATTTTTTACTCGTTCATTTTTTGTAGAAATTTTAAATGTGGTCGACTTTTTTTTGTTTGTAGAAAAGAATTATTGTTGTGGGAGAGGAAGATGCATCAAGCGGAAGAAACTAAAAAATCCCTACATAATCACTTATTTCACGAGTTAAAAAGTTTAAGGTCGGAAATTCATCAAAAAATGGTTAGAATCTTCTTTGAGAAATGAATATATATAAAAAAATGCAGTTTAAAAAATTCAATAATTTATTTATGCAGTTAGAAAAAGATAATTTAAAGAGAGAACAAGAAGTGCTCCGACAGGAATTAGAAAAGTCAATACTGCACCACGCGGCACTGTATGCCAAGATCGAGATTCGTAACGAACTGAATAAAACGAGAGAGAAGAAGAGTCGTTCGCCGAAAAGAGAAGAATACATTCAAAGGAATTTAAATCAGATTAAACAGGTGTTTACTTTGCATTCTAAAAATGGCAAAAATTTCAAAATTATTAATTATTTTTGGCATTTATTCCGAAACGTTAGAAACTGTCAGCATACGAGAAAGAATTTTACGAAATGGAAAATGAAAAATCAAAAGCGAACATTAAGGCGGAAGAGTACAGAATCTATTTGGCCAGACTGGAATTCGAAATAAAGAACAAAATGGCAGAAATTGAAATATTCAATCAAGAAAAATACAAGGTAAATTTCTATATATGTCTTTTTGGGCAGTTTTCTGTTCTGTTAGAAATATATTAGCGCTTTGTTATGGGACTAAATAATACTGGGCTACATGACGGGCCTCAATTTTATTTAAGGTCAAACTCGATCCGTTGCTTGATCGAGGAAGAGAGAATCAAATATACTAAAGCCAGATGTATTTTTAAAGTTGATAGAGTAATTCTGCATAAATTTAGGAAGGCAAAATTGACCACTCCATTCTTTTGTGCCGTATTAAAAGAAAACAGGCCTCGGAACAGAAAATTACTTCAAAATAAGTGAGAATAATGACTCCCAGTAAGGAAAAAGTGACTAAACAGTGAGCGAAATAAAATTAGTTGATCACAGTGATATACATTATTTGTAAGGAGTCGAGTCCGAATGTTATGTTTATGGATTTTGTTTCATAATTTAGTTTGATAATGTTTTTTTTTTTTTTTGTTTAAAGGTCAGTAACTTATTTTTCATTATTAACAGCTATTGGCGCCGTTTGCCGCAGCGGCATAATTTAGAACTAGTGCACGGGGTCTAAAGTATAGACATTTGTGTGCACTTCTCGCGTATTTGTGCAAGAAATTTGTTTCTCACTTCTGCACAAATGGTGTGGTGATGGCAAATTCTGGTAGAAAAAGTGCATTTTCACGTGTTTTCCCTCTCGTGTTTGCATAAATGCAGCCTTACGGTGTCTATTGGAAGATATATGGCATCTCTAAAAGTTTTTTTTTCTTTAGATACTATTAATAATTACAAAACTGCAAATAGTTTAATTTAGAGGATAGAAACAAGTTTTGTATAAAATTATAAATACTAAAAATGAGTAAGATCCTCACAATCCAACTCCACTCGAGTTACGATACACGACCCCTAACTATCTGCCCACTCCGTGATCTATAACCAAAATTGAATAGCAACCATGCCCTTTATACACGAACTACTGCTTTAAATTTTGTTTCATCATCATTACCCCATCCCAAGATATTAAACAAAATTGACGCCAAGACATATGCCATTTTTGGATTTGGGAGGTCTCAAAATGCAGAGGGTCAAATTTGACACAATTCCAATATTTTCCGTGTTATTGTAAGCAGGCCTATTAGAGGGGGAATTTTATTCCCTTTCATCAGAATAGTCTATGGCCCTTGTGGGTGGCAGTTCTAGAGACAGGAAAAAACAAGTGTTTACAAAAATGTTTATCACATCATTATATGCTTACATTCTATAGGTCTGTCCCAAAGATTTGTAGTTTGTATCCTTGTTGGGTTTTTGTCTCCGTGGGGCACGCTTTGGGGCAGCAGTAAGTTGAAGTTCGGAGACTGACAGGTCCGCAGGTTTGCAGGAAGTTGATTTCTGGTCAACGGCAAAGTAGGAATTCTCGGCTTGAATGGGAAGTTCTTATAGTCTAACGAACGAACAGATTGGGCAATTCGAATGAGTTGCCAGATCGAGCGGAACATCCACAAGGGGATGCCTAATGGAGCAAACATTGTCTCCATCTCTTCTCCCCATTGGTTGGGGGCATCCCCTTTCTTGCTCCCCTATTGCTCTCCGGGTAGAATTCGAGACCAGGGCCATGTTCAGTAACACAGAACACCTAAGTTAGAATTCTGGGTGGCCTAGTGGGCAGAGCTAAGAATGTTCTGAGCACTATTATTCTTAGTTTGTCCACCATTTTTCTAAGTTGTCTAAGTTAAAATTACGATTGAAACAATTGTTACAGAAGCTGCATTAGATTGTGATAAAATTAACGAAGCAATGATTAATTGTAATCAACGAAATGGACTTTATCTTCCGTTAAAATGTATTCGGAATCTGTTATGCCAACACATGATAATTTTACATTTCAAAGTCATTTTAGAATGAGTTAATGATTTAAACGAGAGAATAACATTGTAATTGTTATAATAAAATATGTTTAATCCAACACGAGCAGCCATCTTGCATATCGTAAGAGAGAAAAACAAAGACATCACTAGAAGTAGGCATAGATAAAAGAAGCTAACCAAACTAGCTATAATTCTAGTGGTGGGAGGAGTAAAGCACTAGTTAGAAACGAGTGCAGTGTTACCGACACGGCCCCGTTTGAAGAGAAAAGTCTGCCCGGGACGGTTTAACGGTTTATCTGACACCGTCCCGAGTCTGACTAACAAAGACTATGTCAAAGTCCGGCATCAGTGTCTCGCCATCTGAAAATCCGACACCTCATAACAGCAATGCAGAGATAAAAAGTAATTCCTTTACAATTTAATTTTTGTTTGAATTAATTCTGGAGCCTCACATTATATACATATAATAAAGATAACACATTTAAGAAATGTTTTTGTGTGATGAAGCATTTTCATATGATGTTTTGTAATATTTTCGTTAATTAACATCATTTATGACTGCATTGTTTTAAAACACCATCTGTGTTTCCTCTGCATAATTAAATGCCAAAAACATTTTTAAATGTACATTAAAGTTCAAATACTGCAAGTGTCGATTGAAAGTGTTAAAAAGAAATTTTAAGAACAGTTTTGAGCTTCTTGCAAAAATCTGTTATTGTATTTTTATAAAACATTGATAGTGAATGTACAATACATTGATGTTTAATGTTTTTTTCTCCAAAGAAGAATAAGGATTCTTCATAGAACTTCTGGAACACAACTCTGCAGTTCGTGACTAATGCACATTCTTTGGCATTTTAATTGACAACTTGTAATAAAGTAGAGACTTTTCATTTATTGTTATACACGTTTATTTTGACCCAGACTTTTTTGAGAGACTTTTTTTTGGCTCAAAGCAAATTTAGGGAACATCTAGGACCGATTGCCACCCCTGGGCAATATTCACAAGAATGTACCAAAAAGTTTGATTAATACTAAAAATCGCCAAATGCATGTTTCAACAAATAGTTCTAAATGTCTTTTAAGCAAGATCGGTCCGTATTAAAAGTAGGTATTGGTACGTTAGGGTGTGAATTTTCCGAGCGAGCGAGAATATGTGGCGACGACATTTTACGCTCTTGTCCGCGTGGTCGTAATAAATGAGAGCTAAAAACAGCACAAACATCGCCACCTCTTCTCATTCGCACCCTTATAGCTTTGTTCCTAATACCTTTTTGACTAGTACATGAATGAGTCACAGCACCACAGTGTATGTATATGTTCTAGCTTGATCACAAAGCTTGCACGCATGCAGAATATCAAATCTATACATGTTTTGACAGGTTCATTAAACATTGTTTCAAAAAGCTTCACATATTTATTGTAATCTCATATGGATAAAGTTCCTTCAAGCAAGTGTGAACCTAAAATTTCTGCACAGTATCTATAGATCATATTCAAAGCATAACTTATATGGACCACTTACTAAAAATATATTTTTGTTGTAATAACTATTTGCCACGGAGGTAGTACTGTACATAAGTTTTTCTGAAAAGGGGGCGGTAGACCAAAAAAGGTTATTAACCTGTGGTTTAGATCTTACAAAAATAACTAATTTTTAGATACTATAGAATTTTGTTTAAAACTTCACTATTAATGCTGTGTTATTTGTAAGTGAAAAGAAACTTTATGAATAGTATTAATTTTTAAATGTTCTTTTGAATGCAAATAACTACTAAATGAATTTTTTTAAACAGAATTTTAAGAAATTATCTCTAGAACAACAGAAAACAAAATATTACGAAAATATAAAGAAGGGGAAATACTTAGTGCTGATTCATTCGGAAGACGTGAGGAAATCCGAACACGTCGAGTTACGGAGAAGGCTTTTTGAACTAAATTCGCTTTCTACAAAGATAACCGAAGAATATCCGCAAGTCTCTGACGTTTCTAAAAAAATTAACGAATGCGTCGAATTAACCGAAGTTTTTTAATAAAGTTTCTGGCAGTTGATCGTCGACCGACGAAAAAGTATCCACGAGGATCATTTAACTGTACACATATAACAAACACAACATACTTATAATCAAGATATAATTATAAATATTTTTATTTCCATTAATAGGTGTGGTAAATGATGTAAAATAGCTATTTAACTACTTTATTAAAGAAAACCAGCTGTACAGAAAGATGTACCCAGGGAAAGAAAGCATTCACACACAGACTATTTTTTTGTGTTTTAATGTTTTGGTCCGGTGACCATGTCCGAAGCGTACGGTTTTTTTAAATGACAAAAATACTGCACAAATGTAAAGATTTTGCCTGTTGTGTTGTTATACAAATTCATTCATTTTAAAACGAATGCAAATAATGTTACTATGAGGAACGGATACATCTATTTAAACTATTTTAATGATATTAAAACAAATTTTGTAATTTTTTTTCAATCTTCGTCGTTGTGTTTAATATGATAACCCATTCGTTTCCTTTGGCATGTTCCTGAAACAACAAAAATACTTTAAATAATCGCAATAATATCAAATTTCATTTGCTTGAAACAAAATGTAACATACTTGGAAATTCCTAATTACTGCAAATTCGAATTTCCGGTAAGAAAATTTTCAGCTATTTCCACAAATGGAGAGGAAAAAAGGATTACTTTCTTGTAAATCAAATTCATTAAATATAATATTTGAAATAAGTGTACAAAATTAAGCACACATTAACATATTAGAACATAATTACAATGTATTCTGATAATCTAGTATTTAATCCTACATATTAAAACAAAATATATTTAATTTCTAGAATAAAAGCAATTCATTTTAATGATAGTTACTGATTTCCTGTTAGAAACACTCGAGCAACTATATCGGAGGTTTTGTCATTGTCCGTAACTTGCGTAAAAATAATTTTTGCCCAAGAAGTTTGCCGGGCCGTCGACTTTAACGTGTCGGATACCGAACGACCTCGGGCGGTCGCCGGATCTCTTATTACCGAGACGAAGCGACCGCCCTTGGATGTTTTCGTTGTAGGCTTCGGTGCCGCCCGGCGAATTTATGTGCATTTTACTTATCGGATGATCCAGTGTCTGTTCCGTGGGTACGTATCACCCAACCCAATACAGGTGCTATGCCGAAAACACGGCTAGACCCCAGAGTACTGGTTATATAACAAGATAATGTCTTACGGAGAGTTTGTTAGATCAAACAATTATTTAAGGTGACACTATTTTTTCAAGAACATTACTTCTATTGACTATTTCTTTTCCAAATAAATTTTGAAGGCCTGTGTATAGCCACAGAAAGACGTAATTTGAACGTTTTTATTTCGTGCCAAAGCCTTTTATTTGAAATATAGGAAAATGAATTATTCCTCAAAAAGCTACATAGTTCTCATCAATGCATACCTCTTCTGGAATAATTGCTACTTTGTAATTTGATACAAATGAAATTCAAACTGATATTTTCCGGAGTCAATTATCAGATTGCTTGTTTTCATCATTGAAATGTGGTTGGCAGTAATTCAAACCTGTTTTGGCTAATTGATTTAGACATTTTATTGTCACAACTTCTTGTAACCAATAATCTCTAAGTTCAGGTAAAGTTACCAGACCCATCCATATTATCAAACCTAAAAGTTTCTTCATTTTGGTCGAATTAGTGTCGGTCTCTTTCGGTAGTCTCAATTTTATTGCCTTTTCTATCAAGTCTTTGGGCAATGTATCTGTTTCTCTAACAAATATCTCGATAATTTATGTTCAATAAAATAAAGAAAAAAGTCAGAGTTTTCCTCTTGTCTGGTTTACCATATTTGGATTAGGTCCTGTATTGTGAGTGTCAAAATGAAAAATGTTATGGTCATTAGAAACTTCTAAGTGGAAGCAGAAACATTTGTTTACCATTATTAGATACCTCATCTTACTTCTCACTGCTAGCAGAACTCAATGCCCGTTCTGAATCATCACTGTTGTTGTCATTATCTTTCCTGACAGTTCATCAGATTCTTCTAACAAGGAGCAATTCATTTTGAAGTTCTTGCTTGCCAAATTTCTTCTATTAATATTAGCCAAATAATATAAAAGATTTTTAGCATTCTTCCAGATAAAAATGGAAACGACTTCTCGTATCAAAAGATACAAATGAAGCACACTTTGTTAGAATCTTGTATGCATTGTGTTTGGCATCCACTGCCGGGCACTCGGGCCAAGTGAGCAAAAATTGTCGGGGGATCTCGT
This sequence comes from Centruroides sculpturatus, assembly GCF_000671375.1. NCBI lineage: Eukaryota > Metazoa > Arthropoda > Arachnida > Scorpiones > Buthidae > Centruroides > Centruroides sculpturatus. The sequence continues at coordinate 78,068 of NW_019385362.1, forward strand.
GACCACCGGCAATCAATTCTAAAAATACACTTGTTCCACAAAACCAGATGGCACACATTGACATTTTTCTCTAATTATTTTAATCGTGACTGAAAACATTTGGTCCCAGGTTCAACATGTCGAGTGCTTTTGTTGTTCTAAATTATAAGTTAATTTTTATAAGACAAAATTTTAATTTATATACTAGTTATGTTTTTTGAAAGAACGTACAATGCATGCAAAATATTTCTAGTTTTTACAAAGAAATGCCATCTTTAATTTTATTATGCATTCCAATTTACTTTAATGTTATCTCTCTAATTTCACTTTCCAATAACTGTCCCCAATCCAATCTGTCCTCAATCCCATTAGTATATTTTTAGTAGCCACAAAATATTGTAGATAGATGTACAAAAGAAGCAAAAACAGGAAATTTTAATGTATGTTGCTGGTTTAATTTATGAACAGCAAAATACCACCAATAGCAATGTTGTTCTGATATAAAATTATACAAAGAGTATATCTCTTATAGTTTCAGAAAACCATTTTTACACAAATAATCATCCATGATGATACTTTTTTCAGTAAATAATAAATTCAGAAAATCGTAATTGAATGTCACAAAATGTACATATACACTCTCGAAATTCTACTAAACTTTTCCAGATTAATGGTAGACAAAAAATTTCCGGAAAGTTAAGGTAAAAATAAAATGCATATTCCTATACATGTAAATTACATATATCAATAGAATTGTAGAAAATGTATTTAAAAGCTGTTCTGGAGAAATATTTAAATCATTGCATTGTCATAATTAAGGCAGTTTTAATAACTTCCGTTACGGTTTCCCCTTGATGGCAGTCGAGGTGGCAGCCTACCGCTCTAGAAGACCCGGGATCGAATAATCCCCAAGAATTTTTCGGAAGGTGGTCCGTCTGGAATATATCAAGTCCCATCCCTCACCACCCAGTTGCCCCATTGTGGGCCTGGCCAAATCCATAATGGGCTTACAAAAAGAGGCCCTCGTAGTGCCCACGGGGCAAAGAGTTTAAAAAATTGACAATACAGTTTCCCCAATGTGGAATTGACTATCGTTACCATGACATTTCCATACAGTGCAATTTTATATGAAAAAAGTTAGTATTTGATAAAGAACACATCTCTTTTAATTATGAAATCCCAATCAAATAAATAAGACAATTCTTGCATGCAGCAATATTAAAATCATCCACGACGACATCAATGCAAATGATATTTTCACGATGATTAATATTTAATTTTTCTGTTTGCTGTTGTCGTAAAAGTTAAGATTGACCTAGATTGTACATGTGCTTCTTTTCCATCATGTTCTGCCACTTGCCACTACAGATTGTCATAATGAGAACCAGCATTTATATTTAGCAAACTGATACAGATTATGCACTCTCTATTAAATGACAAGTGCTGAATATCTTTATCTGTATATGCAAGATGTGGCTATTCACTATCTTGAAATGATTTGCAAAATACAGAACTTGCATCAAAGGCAGTGTATAAACTATTCACTGAATAAAATTACAGTCAGTGTAAAGTGTAGAGAATAGTGTATTTTTTCAAAATGCATGGTTTTAGATCAGAAACTGATTAAATTCTATTTTAAAAATAACTTGTAGTAAATTTATAAACTAAAAGGTAAAATTATATCAAGGATTACCTTTCAGATGATCTCTCTTTATCTCTGGAATGTCTTCTTTTATACCTTTCTGATGATCTATGATGCTTTCTTTCCCGACTTCTATCTCTGCTATGGTTTCTCCTTTTTCGATCTCTGGAACGTGAACGGTGAGAACTAGAATGACGAGAACGTGGAGAATGTGATCTAGAACGAGAACGATAGTGACGACGTTCTTGGGAACGAGATCGAGATCTATACAAAATAAAATAATTATTGCATTTTTAAGTGTAATGCTTCTGTGAAATAATTTGTTAAAATATTTCAAACTGTCAAATTTCTAAATGTAACTTTCTCAATAATAATAAATTTGATACCATTTATAATAAGTATATTTTCATTGGAACTATAATTGCAATCAATCTGTAATTTCAAATTAATCTCAATTATTTGAAAATTATTACAAAACCTGTTTTTTTTTAACTAGTAACATGAGTATATGGATATTTTTTCTTTATCCAAAAAATTATAATACAGTAAGACCCACTTAATGCTGATTCGATATAACGCTGTCTGCTCAAAGCCTTAACCCCTTTTGAGCCGCGCTCGAGTGTGACTCGAGCAAGTTTTATAGCGTTATGTAAAAATCGGTCATTAAGGCCACTTTTGAAAAAAATTTTTTTTGAATTTTTGGAATGTTTTCTAGGTCCCCAAATTTTTTCAGAATTTTTTGCCCGCGCGAAAAAATTTTATCGCGATTTTAATGAGCCTTTGATAAGGCTCGATTAAGGCTTAATGTTAAAATTAATTAAATTAATAAAATTAATTAATCGTTCTAAAGTTGTAGTGCACAGATTTTCCTTCAGTAAAGTTATTTAAAGCTGCTTTCTGATGTCAAAAACGACTTCCGATAGTTTTTTAATTTTTTTAATTAATAGATTTTATTATATAGATGTTTAATTAATTAGGGGGGTCGGAAATCACAATAAAAATTATAATTTTTTAAAAATATTTAAAAATATACCGCCAGATTGAAGTCACCCTACTTTAAACCCTTGTCCTCCCGCGATGTCTATGAGAATGTCCCGGGAAATCCGACTCCAGCTGTGTTCAAGGTCATCCAGATGTGTAAACAATAACTCATGGGTGTTAAATTTCACAGAAAGGCGAGACAAAGGAAACTAAATGATGAAGCTTTTTAACCAAAATTAACACATTTCTTTCGTTTTTTTTTTTCAGTTTTAAGTATTTTTTATGCTTAATTAGCTGCTCAAAAGGGGTTTAAAAAAGCTCAAAATTTATGCCGATTTAAGTTATCGCAGCATTTTATCCATTCGTACATAATACAGTTATTTACGAACATGAACTAATCAGAAGGTGGCAAAAGGTGTACTTTATTTAAATATATGTTTTGTTTGGTGCAATTTTGAAAAAAATATAAGATCATGGATGCCATAGGCAATATCAACTTCGCTTGGCAAGAATAAACTGATAAATGCATGAACTGAGTGTGGAAGAAGTTATGACTGAAGTATTCAAGAATTCTCAATGAGAAGAGCCTATCATTGTATCATTAGGTTGACCAAAGTTAACCTAATCAATACAGCAGGACTAGATGTAGACAAACAAAATATTGAGGAGTTACAGCAGGTTTCTGGTGAGAGCCTTACCAATGACGACCTTCAAGAACTGGCAGAACAAGGAATCCATGTAGAACTGGAAAATAGTGATTCTGAAAACACTACAGATTTCCTTAGTAAAAGTTTGGTAAGATAACCAAAATCGTTGATCAAATTGTAGCGAATGATCCAGATTTTGAAAGGAGTGCAAAAGCAAAGCAAGGCATTTTGGATGCGATCTTCTACTACCAACATTTGCTTAAGGAAAGAAAAAAAACGACAAATGAAACATAACTTTATTGCAAAAAAAAACAAGAACAAGATCTTTGTCACAAAAAATGAACTATTAATATAGAAAAAATGAACTAATTAATATATTATTTATTATACATATCTGTGTGCATATGTTTATGTGTTATTTAACATACAGGGTGCATAGGAAAGTCCCTTTAACCAGAAAATTCTTGCAAACGGAGAAAGCTACAGCTATGCAAGTGAGGTAATGGTATAGTAAAGCAACTACGCCTGACCTAATGCAAATGACATCAGCGCTCCTAGTGGCAAAATTTGGAAGAGAGGCAGTGCAAATCAAAAACAGATAGAGCAAACTTTCTAATTGGAAAGTTTTAGAGCATCAATTAATCTGAAAGTAGTGTATTAAAAATAATCTGTTCTTGGAGTTTGGAGTTAGAATTTTGGAGCTGTGTGAGAATAGAGAGCTTCACTGACTTCCAATATTGTGAGATGGTGCTTATTTATGGTGAATGCCAACAAAATGTGACGCATGCTGCACGGGAGTATGCCGTTCGTTTTCCAGCTGGGCCACATCCAAGTGAAGTTACCATTGCAAACGTAGTGTGATGGCTCAGGGAGACAGGAAGCACTAGAAGTCGTCCGTGTTCTGGCAGACCAGTGAGTGCAGGTATGCGTGTAACGCCAGAGAGTATTTTGGCATATGCACTAGCCCATCCACACAGCAGTACAAGAGATATCAGCATGGCTTATGGCTTAACACGGGCCAGAGTATGGCAAATACTGCATGGTCAACATGCACATCCCTATCATGTCAATCTGCAGCAAACACTGTTGCCTTGGGATATTGAGCGTCAATTTGATTGGTGCAACTGGGCATTGATTAATGTTGAAGGTAACTCAGATGTTTTGTCCAACATTCTTTGGTCGGACAAGGCACTGTTTCAACGTACCAGATTACTAAACCGACACAATGCCCACTACTGGGTGATGGAAAACCCCTTGTGAAAATCCTCAATGGAAAATCACTATCCACCAGACACCAAGTGCGCTGGTCCATTAACGTGTGGTATGGTATTTGGAAGGGTCGCTTACTAGGACTTGTGTTCTATGAAGGCACATTAAACGGACAAAGGTACGTCCAACTATTACAGGATATCATACCTGACTTTGTAGATGATATTCCCCTGTCTGTATTATGGTCCTTGTGGTTCCAACATGATGGTGCCCCTGCACACCAGACAGCTGGAGTGTGAAGCTTTCTCAAAGATTGTTTTGGACAACAAATTATCGGGTATGGTGGAAGTGTTGAATGGCCTCCACAATCACTGGACCTCACTCTGTTGGATTTCTTCCTGTGGGGTTACATAAAAGACCAGGTTTATGCAACTCCATATACAAGTCTGCTGGATCTACATCGTATTACAGTTGCTTGCAATAGTGTGACACTTTCCATGATGAGAAATGTGCATGCAAAATTAATCTCATGACACGCATATACATGAGCAATGGCAAACTTTTCAAACATACTTTACATTAACTTGTCATCACTGTGTGACAGTTTGCATTTCCGTTGTTTTTTGTGTGATGTTATCAAATTGTATTGATTAAGTACGTATTTTATGCAATAAATTGTGCGCATTTCTTTATACCTATGGCTATTCCTTTCAAATGTTTACACAAAATGGCGTGCATCACTTTTGGACATTTTTGGGTATACAGGCGATGATTTATCTTATCCGTGTGAACCACATGTCGTTTCATACTAATTAACTGATACTCTAAAACTTTCTAATTGGAAAGTTTGCTTCTGTTTTTGTTTTTGATTTACACTGCCTATCTTCCAAATTTCGCCACTAGTGGCACTGCTGTCATTTGCATTAAGTCGGGTGTAGTCACTTTACTATACCGTTACCTCACTTGCATAGCTGTAGCTCTCTCCATTCACAAGAATTTTCCGGTTAAAGGGACTTTCCTATGCACCCTATATATTGTTATACAAATTAATATAAAAATAACATAAAATTAAAGTAAATTTTTTTTATTTTCAGTTGCATGTTCCCCTATCCCTATTTATTCTATGTTAAAATGGCCTCGTTTAACACTGTTTTGTTTAGTGCTTTGTCATCTAGGAACACATCCCCCGCATTAAGCGGGGTCTTACTGTATTTGAATATTTGTTAGTACCAAATTGATAATAATTAAGAAAGTGTGAAATTTTTACAATTTGTATTTACAAATATCTAGGAATCAATCAATATAAATTAATTTTTGATTGAATTTCATAGTAATTTTTACAAATCACATTTAAATCATACCTAGTCAATCAGAAAATTGCACTCAAAGGGTTTGCTTTACACAAAAAGATATATGCATTGGATGCCTATATTATTAGTGACAAATTGTAGCTTATTGCTTCTTTTCTATCCATAGCAAATAAAAATGAATCAATAAAAGTTAAAGAACGAAATCAAGACAATACTCTGTGTGCCTGGTGGTAGACTGTCCAGCATATATATTACACTAGGGGAAGGAGGCTTCCTTGCATATTTCAGGTGTATCCTGGAAAATATACTTGCAGTTTTACGACTATTGAAAATAAACTAACTTTGTTTCATTTTTGCTAGTCGTATTTTCTTTAAAAAATGTTTTAGACAATTATAAAGTTTAAAACATATAATCATATCAAATACATGAATTTATAATTACAATAGAAATATTTATAATTTAAAACAGAATAAATTTCATGGTAAATTTTCAGGAATCTTTCTCCCAATGTTTCATGATCACTTGACTAGTAGACTAATAGGACTAAAATAAAAAAGTTACCAAAATAAAATTTCTGTGCAAGTTATTAAAACTAGTTGATTCTGGTGATTAAGATTTTAAAAAAGGGCTTACTTTAGTCTATTATTTTTGAACAATCAAATAATTGGTAATTTACAATCATGCATAACACTTAATTCTAAAGGACAGTTTGTAGACTGTTGTATGACAGTTCACAACTTAGCTGGTATTTAGCAATGCTAAACAATAAACACACCAAATTTTAGGATTGCTTTAACTCTGTACAACATATACCACAGACAGTTATTGAAATTGAAGAAAACTTTAATTAGACTGAAATATAAATCAAACTTGGATAAGAGCAAATTTTTGTTCCTTTGAAACTGGAGACACCAATAACTATTTGGGTGAATACAGTAATTACTTATAATTATTATAATAAATAGTTAAGCCTTTTTTCACCAATGACAAATTATGGAAAAGATGCTAATCATGTTTGAAACATAGGATTAAATAGTTTGTCTGTTTGTTTTCTAACTTTTAGGAAATACTTTTCAATATATTTTACATTACATTTTGGTCACACTAATCCACACAGCTTCTACCAGTCTACTAACTAAAATAATGGACTTGTCAACTGTACACTTGCAGCTCATTCTTTCTATGACACTGTTTGACTTAACAACAATAAAAAAATGGCTTCAAGGTGTAAGCGTAACCTTACCATCATATTCCTGTTAATCCAAACTACCACTGGTCTGTTAGTTAAGATTAGCAGGACCATGTTGTATAGACTAAAAGTGTCATTATTTTGAAATAATTTAATTAATTAATTTACAATTAGGTAGATTCTATAGATTACTTCAATAACTTTCATTTCAAAAATTAAATTCCAAAACATTTTTTATAGTAAATAATTATAGAAACTTCATATTAACAAAATTTAAAAATTGCATTTTATTACAAACTAACAGGTAGCTTTCTAATTTGGTCTTTGTCTACATCACTGATTATCAGGTATATTCAAAGCAGAAATATTCAGCTTTCAGTTAGTTCAGTAGATATTTTAAATTTGTAAAGGCAAATAATTGAAGTACAATTATTTTAAATTTCTCTTCTTTTAACACTTTTGCAAGAAAAAAACTTTGGTCATTATTGTTATTTGATAATTATATCATTAATATTTTCAGTTACATTATTTAGTTATCATTCATATAGTGCATGCTTGCTAATCCAAACTAATTATTCTATAGGTTTTTTTTTATTTACTCTTTCTGCCCGGTGGGCACTAAGAGGGCCTTCTATAGCAGGCCCACAATGAGGCGACCGGGTGGTAAGGGACGGGGCCCGACATATCCGAACAGATCACCCCCGAAAAATTCTCGGGGGTTTCCTTGACCCATCCGGATTTGATCCCGGATCCCCCAGTGTGTTAGGCTGCCACCTTGACTGCTCCGCCATCCAGCCATCTATTCTATAAGGTTATAGTAAAAAGTTCAGATTAGCAGGTTTTTGTATAAAGAAAAATCAAAAACAATTAAAAAAATTTTAAGTGTGTATTTGTTTGTAATCTTATTTGGTATCTATATTTAGGTTAAAATATGTAGTACATATTAATTTTACAAATTCAAGTTTTTGAAAAATAAAACATAAATTTTGTCTTTGGATGAAACAGTGAAAAAAAGAACAAAATTGATAAGGAAGGTTTATAATTGGAGATTATAAAATACTACAAAATGACCCGCATAAAAGAATGTCAAATAGTTTAAATAAGGAATTGGAGGCTTTAAAAAAACAAAATTTAATAACAGAAGAAAAATTTGGAAGAATTAAAAGTGAAAACAATTGTATATCAAAATTTAATATTAGAGTAAAAATGCATAAAAATCCACTTAAGTATAGACCTTTAATTGATGTAAAGAAATTGGGTGTATTATAATTTAGAAAAATTTTTAAAAATAAGCTTAATATATTAGAAATTTCAGATTATAGTTTAAAAAATGGTGATGTATTATTAGAAAAGTTAAATAATGAAAATATTATAATTAATGAATATACAAAATTGTTATCTTTAGACAAAAAAATATGTACCCTAGTATAACAAAAATATTGAAACTCTTTGCAGAAAATTAATGCTCCAAATTGGTTTATTAAATTGTGTTTGTTAATAATGGAGAATAATAATTTCAAGTATGGTGAAAACTTTTATAGTCAAACAGATGGGATATCAATGGAAACATATATAAGCCCAAGACTTGCTAAAATCTTTATGATAGATATAGATAAAAAAATTAACAATACAGTATTGAAGGAATAATATTTTATAATAGGTATGTAGACGATTGTATTATTTTTTATTCGAAGTAGAAAGACTAGTGAAGATTTAATTTTAAAACAGGCTAACTTAATAGAAACAAATATAAAATTTGAAGTTGAAAAAGAATGTAACAATTGTATAAATTATTTAGATATAACCATTCATAGAACTGATAACAACTTAAAATACAAAAAATTTGTAAAACCTATGCAAATACCAAGGGTACTTAATTATAAATCTAATGTTCCACAAGCTTTGAAATTTAATATCTTCAAAATGCATATTGATAAAATTAAAAATAGAACAAGTAAATTACAAAAATCAGGATATAGAAATAGAGCAAGTAATAAAAATGTTTTTACTTAATGGTTATACCAAAAAATTTTAGAAAAATGGTAAACTGGATTAATTGTAATAGCAATAAAACTAAAAATTTTGATAAAGATAAAAAATGTGTAAATTTAACATATGTACCAAAAATTTTTGAGAGTTAAAAATATATTAAAAGGAAAAATTAATCTAATACCGGAAAAAAATAATTTATTTAAACGATATTTATATCACAGGTCTGACAAAAAAATAAATTCAATGGAAGAAAAAGAAATAGTTTATTCGTTTAATTGTAGTTGTGATCCACCCAAAACTTATGTAGGTGAAACTAAAAGGACCTTAGGAACAAGAATAAAACACGCACGCACAATAAAAGGGAATTATGCAAATTCTGCTGTAGCAGAACACTAATAATTATAGTTGCCAAATAAATATAAATACAATAAATATTAAAAAGAAAGAGTCTAATAATTACAAAAGACAATTATATGAACATATAAACAAAGAAAGAAAGAAATAGAATAAATAATAATTTAGGAAGAATAATCCACCAATCCTGGGACACCATATTTGATGACATTTACAAAGAGCAAAGTATATAAATGGTTGATAGAATCACCTTATCTTGATGTCCTTTTTAAGTTTAAAAAAATTAATGCTTTATTTTATTTATACAGAAAAATGCAGTTATGTAAATTTGTAATTTTTGGAAATATAATCCAATTTTACATTATATTAGGATATGTGTTTACTGCAAGTTCTTAAAAAATACAGCGAGTGATCGGTTAACAGTTCAGATAGTGAACAGATCAGATAACGAACACTTTCGCAAAAGATTTTTATGTTCGGACAACGAACACATGTTCAGATAGCAAACACCTCACAGAATAAACACAAGGTGAAGAGATGCAAAACAATAAATACTGATTGGTCTCCTCTTGTCTTCAGGCAACAATTTGAAACTTTCCAGAGCGCGAGAGATGTCAACATCGACGTTCAACCCGGTATATACTGATCGGATAGTATTCCTCTGAATTTTGAAACTCTCCTTTGTAAATTCAGCCTTTTATTTTTCTGACAAACAATTCTTTTATAGTATTCACGAGATTGTCGGACAGGCACTTGTTAAGTTTTGTGTCTAGATTTATTTACGAAAGGTGAAAGTTTAATTGTCCCATCAGATATTCATTAACGTTTTAAAACCAAATTTCGAATTTCCTCTGGGCCTTGCATTTAAACAATTTTTTGTGGGCTAGTTGATTTCTGTTCTCTGAATTTTTTATTTAAAGAGAAACTGATATTATTATGGAGCCTAAAAAGAGGTGTGTCAAGAACTGTGCTCACCATAGAAACCAAGTAAGAGATAATAGCCAAGGTAGAAAGTGGGAACAAGATGTCTGATGTTGCTAGGCAGTATGGCTTGGACAGGTCTACAGTAGGCACAATCTTAGCTATGAAAGATATATCAAGAAGTCTCAAGCTGCTAATGGAATAGTGAAAATCACATCTGAGAAATAAAGAGCATTTTAGAGCTCATAATGGAACCTGAAACTGATCTGACAACAGAAGAACCCCAAGAACTCTCAAATGAAGAATACCAAGAAACTTGGCAAAATGCATTTTCTTTTGAAAAAGAGGATCAATGTCGATGTCTGCTACTAAAGATCTTTTGAAGAAGTGGAAGGATGTCAGAACAACGATCATCCAAAGTGACATCTAAATCAGAATAAGGTTAATGAGATTGGGGATCTCTACAATTACAATATTATTAATTACTTCTGAAAAATCCTGAAGAGAAGAGAAAAGCAATGGACATTGGACAGATTCTTTAACCCCTGCAAATGGGAAAAAACATGACTAATAAAAATGCAAGACTGCACATATATGTATTTTTACTGTTACATATAAATACACATAGTAAAAAAGTATATATTTATTTTTTGGAGTCTCCGGAATGAATTAATCAAATTCCCATAAAAACCTATGGTAAATCGATAATTGGTTAACGAACAATTCGGATAGTGAACAAAGTCTTGAAACGGATTATGTTCATTAACAATCACCCATTGTATATATATTTTATTGCCAAGAATTTATTTCATAATTAATATACAATATATCTTATTATTGCTTGTAGTGGTTTGTAGTAATACTGCTAGTGAAGGGTGTGTTAGCCCGAAACACATTTAAGGGTACAGAAAAAGTTACTACTACAGGTGATTTAATAAAGAAAATTTGTTTTTTCTGAACTAACTCTCATTATTATGTCAATTTTTAAACACCAGTGTAAAGTCCTATTCATGAGTAATGTCCAAGTAGACAATTAAAAATAAAATAAAAGAACAAAATTGGTTCAGACTAAGTGCAGCTCAGATTGGCAAAAGTACATGGTTCTCAGTATGAAATTCTGTTATCAAACATAAAAAAACTCATTAAATTTCTTCAATTCCATGCACAAATTATATTTAATTGCATTTCCAATAAAATTTTCCAAATATATTAGCTGATTACAGCTATCCATTGTATTTCATAACTGTGCACATTGCACTCTCTTATTTTATGAATAACTAGTTTTTATTCTATAAATAATTTACATTTTGGACAAATTAATCCCATTCTTTAATAATTATTTTATAATATATGGGTACACAATAATAGACTTTGATGTACCTGTGACGTCGACTTTGGCTTCTGCTGCGGCTACGACTTCTGCTTACGGGTGGCCATTTATTTCTCCAGTCTCTCTCTTCTTTATCAAATTCTCTATCTCTTTCAGTTCTTGCTTTCTGACGTCTTTCATTCACAGATTTCTGTAACAAAACAATTTTTAAAAATCACCAAGAATGGAATAAATTATAAAATGATAAAATGATTGAGGTATTAAAATCAAAATTTACAGCAGAAAACAATTATACTATTGCTAAGCTAATAATTCTTTTTTTTTTTTTAACTAGTGCAAAAAATTAATTATAATTAAATAAGAATAATGCCCAAAGTCTCAATAAAAGCTTTAATAGAAAAACTCACTTTTAAATCATCAAGTCTCTCACGAATAGTAATAAATCCAAGATGAAGTTTTCCTCCAAAATGATCTGCTAGACGTCTGTCATTATCATGAATTCCCAAATAAGCTGAACACACTTCACACACTCTTAACTTTTGTTGTTGGTAACTAGATGCTGGCATTGAATTTCTATAATCTTGCTGTAAAATATAATATCCATTAAATAAAATGATGAGAATTATAAATACACACATATACATAAATATTCCATACAAGCATCAACCAACATTTACAACAATATATTCAAATCCAGAGTGCAACAAGATTGAAAATTTGATGTTCTACAGTTAATGAATACATAATGTAAAGAAGGAGCCAGTTTGTTTTATTTACATTATGTATTCATTTGTCCTAATCCAGTTGTGCAGTTTAGTAAATTTTATCTCTACAAATCTTTATCAATGAATAGAATTTTATTTTATTCTATTTTAGTTAGTTAAGACAATAAGCAAGCAGAAAATAAGTTTTACTTTCTTACCATTAAATAAAGAAATGTCTAATGCCTTACAGGTTTACTTCTTTTAGTTTGTATTAGTTTTTTTATAATTGGTAAATACCCTAATCAACTTTCTTAATTACAATCATTGGTGGAAAGATAAGCAAGTGGTTTGTAGTATTTTAATATTATTTAGGAAACACACACAGAGTGAGTGGGTTACATCATAACAACATAGAAACTTCAACTCTAAGATGTAATGAATAAACTTGTCCCTATTTACAAAATTCAATTTAAAAAAAGATTTCTGGAATGAAGTATGCTTGTATATATTACTATATAGTTTTCAATTTAATAAGTCAATTATGTAAAAAAACAGACAGTTAAAATTTCACAATTAATTCCAATAATAATACATTCAAAATGTTAATTTTTAGTTTATTATTTTAAATTAGTTTTGATGCGGTTTGGCATATCACTAGAAGAAAATGCATTACAATTCTATAGTGTTTTTATTCTTTAAGAAAAAAATCTACACATTTTATTATTTTAAAAATTTAAATTTTACTAAAAAGCATTAATCAAAATATTTCAATTGATGGAAATTCTAAGAATTTTTCATTTCCCTGAAAACCTTGAAAATTGTTTTTCTACTTCAGCCATCATTCTTTTTAATTAAAACTTGTTTCAATAGTAATAGTAAAATGATACTATTACTATTTTTAGTAAAAATTAACATTTTAATAATTAGATTAATGTAATTCTTCACAACAGAATGAGAGATCATTCAGAAATTTTTACTAATTTCTTTTGCATATGAAAATCCACAATTATCATCATCATTGAACCTTTGTAACTTTATACCTGTAGAAATTGTATTATTATTATATAGTAGTGAAATACATTACTTCTGAACTTTCCAAAGTCATCACATCAATTACATGCATACATGTTTATAATCGTAACATCAAAGACATAATAAAATCTGTCCAAAATAGAACCTGAATAAAAAGGAAATCTGTCTAAATGGAAAAAATTCTTCAAGAACATTGACTATGTTCTTGAAGACATTCTATATTTAACATTCTATGTTAAAAAAGAACCTGTTCAAAATAGAAACCTGCCAAACCAGAAAAAATATTCAGTGCTGTGCAATTCTGGTTTACACAGGTTTGTATCTTCACAGCAATCAAACTGACTATTGACTTCAACAGATTTACTGCTCTCTGACAACACAAACCCTGAATGTTTTTCCTTAATATTCAAGCTATACAAACTGAAAGATATTTACTTACAAACACCCCAATTTTCATTTAAAGTAAAAATTGTACAAATTCTCTATTTCAAAGTTATTCTTTATAATAAAAGATTTTTAATTACATATTTTCTCACAAGTTTAGATTTATTTTTTGAGTTATTTATCAACTGAGTATTTTATTATAACAGACTAACTTATAATATTATGGTAATTATTGTTAATATTTCTAACTTTTAAATGTGTCCTATCAAATTAATTTTTTCAATTAGAAGGTCTAATTGTCCAATTAATGCAAAAAATAACTTCATAAGAATTGCCTCAAAACAAAATTGCTGTTGCTTCTATAAATTTCAAAGAAATTTTTGCTGTCATTTTGAAATAATACATAAGTAACAATGAATACTTAACAGTAGATATGTAAGTGAATAGTGATTAAAGGTAAAATTAAAATGCTTGATGTGCCCATGGTGTCACTTTCCAAGCAAACAATCTGCATAGATAAGGATCATGCAAGAGTAAGATTAAGCTCCTCTGGAATATATTTACAAAACATGTTTACAAATTAGTAATGATCAGTGCTGAATATTTGTTTTGTAGAAAGATTAGAGGGAATATTACCTATCAATCTATTATTTCTATTATTTAAATTTTAATATGTTCAATAATTATTAAAAATTTATCTGAAGTGCATTTTAATAAAATATAAATTCACTAGTATAATAACTTGACAATGTAGTTGTATGTGCATGCATTACATAAACATCGAAAACTGTGCATGGATTTTGTTTCAAATTATTAATCTTAAATGCAAATTGATGGTTATAATGATTACTAAATCAAGAAATAATAATCATATATATATCTAGATATGTTATATCCATTTTTATTAATCTCAGTAGATTTTTAATGATTATTTATCATTTAAATATGTTCAAAAATTATTTTGTAACAACAAAATTTTTGACACATAATACCCATCATCATATTCACAATTTATAACAACATTTATTAAATTATGTAAAAATATCTTATTTTCTTACATTATATTATTTGGTGAACTGTTGGAAGTCTAATGGTTAAATACAATTAGGTCAAATTATTATCTATTGATATATTCCCAACTAATATCTGCTATCATCACAATATTACTTTTCAACATGTTCACTGTCTATATTTCAATTAAATTTATAATCAAAATTTGTCATTTTTTTTAACAGTTTTACAAGCATTCCTGAACTATATAAATCAAATAGTTTTGTTATAAATTTTTAATATTTGTATGTTAGGCAACAGCTATGTAAACATTATACAGTAGAGTGTCATTTATCCGAAAGCCGGTTATCCAAAACATCGGTTAACCAAAAGCATTCCAATCGGCAAATTTAAATTTTTGCTAGTGCTGTGGCACTGCAATCTTTGGCTATATCTTGGGCGACTCCAATTTTTTTTTTTTTTTTGTTGATGTGGGTGTGTTTTAGCTGGCAGCACTGGCACTTTTGTATAGTGTTTTTCTGAGGACTGTGTGTCATGCTGAATCAAACGCTTTTGATATTAGATTAACTTCTAAAGTATAATTTTTTTTTTGTTTTTATATTTTTCAAGATATTTATTTTGTTTGTAAAAAACAAAGAAATAATTTTTAACGATACAATAGCCACAATTATTATTTTAAAAAGTTTACATTAGGCTTAACCTCGACGAAAATTCAATGCAAAGCAACACACAATGGATATTTCAACACGGGATAGGTTAATATATTTTTTCATACATAATCGGTTATCCGAAAAATAAGTTATCCGAACAACCTCAGTCCCCAATTAATTCGGATAAATGACACTCTACTGTAATTAAAAATACAATTACATTGATAGGTATCTAATCGGTAATATATCGATATGATCTGATTTTAAATGATTTTATTTATTTTGTTTATATCATGTCGTCAAATCAAGCAAATCAAATTTCATCCACTTTTAATTAAGATGGAAGGCTGAAATTTTGAGGACATACCTACATGTGATGACAATACATTTTAATGATGTTTTACGGGTTTGCCCTACCTCCACTCCACAATCTGATAAACACAACCAAAAGTAGAATTTAATCATTGTGTGCGCACCTGTCTGTGTTGATCTATCCAAGATGATGTTGACATCATGTTATGTACGATTTTAAACAATTAATAAAAACATTTTGTTTTTATTTTTATTGTTTGTTTTAACATTTCTGTTTGTATTGACATAATTAATCTAACAATCAGCTGACAAGGTATATAACATTCAGTTTTATTTTAATTCTTAGATGCTTTTATTAAGATAACTTTAAATTGAAAACATTTGTTGCTCTGTGCTTTGAATTCTTCCATATTGTAAAAATGCTTATATACTATTTTATAGAAAAAATATAAAATTTAAATAATAAAATATAATTTCAAAATTATGCCAATTATATCATCACTAATCATTAGATACATGTTATAATGCTATCATTACACAAATTACTCAGTTAATTACTACTCTTTAATATTCAAAATACTGTATAAGTTGACTGATAAGATTACATCAGTCTACAAAATAACACAAAGCAAACTACTATATATATAAAAATCATCTCCTTATTGCATTATAAAATAATAAAGCATTGTATTATAACTATTTTATAAAATTTACTTTTAATTCTTTATTTTTATAACTACTCATTTTGGTTTTCANGAAGAAGTGTAACACATGAATTATATGTAATATAATAAATCTACATTAATTTCACTGACATTACATGTTTGAATAAATATAGACTTCTTGAAGAAAAACTAAATAGTGATGGCAGAGTTGGTAAAGGTATCAGTCTGCTACTTTCAAGAGGGCCCAGATTCATGTCTGTGCCATCTCAGAGAATTCTAAAAGTGAGTTGATCTGAATGTGAATCCATCCCTTACCATTCCTGGTGAACCACAGAATGGAGAAAGATCACATTGCCTGAAGAACAAAAAAGAATTAGAAATAAAAAAAAATAAAATAGAATAGTTGTAAAAAGTCAAGAATGAAATCTCAAAAATAAAATATTTTTCTAATATGAAGCATCAAAGTTTAATTCTAATTTATTACACAGCAAAATGGCACCTGAAGCTTGATTTTCAATGTTATCTGCCTATTTTTGAAGATTTTATTATGTTGTTAATTTGGTATTTTTGATTATTTTTTATTGAAATATTTTACATAAGGTAAATATTTTAAATGGATAAGACATTTCACCTCAGCGGTAGCTTTTTGTTTCCGATATTCTTCGACTTCTTCCATCAATTTCAGTGATTCTTCCACATTACCTTCTGCACCTTGTTTCTCTGCTTCAGCTAACTTCTTTCCAATTTGTTCTGCTAATTCGTGAACACGATTCAGCTGTTAAAAGAAATTACTTTATGTATAAATGCTTTTAGTATTTAAAAAATTGCACAAATTCAATTACCACCTTATTGCTTAATGTATGTTTGTCCTTTTTAATTCTACACCACAATGTTTATTACAATTTTTTAATATAAATTTCAATACTTTCTGCAATGTAACTTTTCATTATATATCCAAGATTTTTATAATACACTCATAACTGTACATTCAAAAATAATGATTTTAGGATAAGTACTTATAGATATTATTCTATATTTCATTTATCGCATATTCAAAAGTATTCTTTTGAAATTTGGAATAAGTGTTTAGTTACCAGTCTCTAACTCCAAAATCAACTGATAACACTTCTCAAAATAAAAGTTTAGTACTGTATCATATGGATTACGTAAACCAATTTATTATTATTATTTATGATAAACTATCTTAATTTGTGTATGGATAAAGATTATAATTTTAAAAAATCAAACATCATTCACCAAATGTATGCATGAATATAGATTTTTAATAGTTTAATTGTAGGTGTTACAAATGTGAAATAGTTTTATTATATCTAACAAGGAGAGGTTATGATGTGTTCCATGGGAATTTCAATAATATTGTTTGTGTGGTATTGGGCAAAGGGAGAAAGTGCACTTCTCAAATGTTTTCAAAAAAAATCAGTTAAAAAATCCTGAGTGACTTATAAGTTTTACTTATAAGAACATTTCACTAAAGACCATGGTTTGGCAGTAGCATGCCTTACTCATATTTTCAATATTGCTGGTTCATGCCTTAATGAGCAAAATAACAATTTTTTTTCTAAATCAATGCAATTTTTATAATAAACAATTGTAAATTTCACAAACTCATACATTTTGTCTATTCATTTTCTATTAAAAATGCATTTTCTCTTCTTTAAAACTATTTTGTTTTTTGAAATTGCTGTATGTCAAAAATAAATTTAAAGTTTGTTTTTAAAATTCAACTAATTATTCTTTTAGTTTATGATTTTATTGTTCTTACATTATAACTTTTATTTTTACTGTCTGTCTGTTTTATTAGCTATGAAAAAAAAACATGCTTTTGATATAAACAATAGGAAACCAGAAAAGTGACATTGAATGATGATTATCATATGTAACAATGTGATGTTGGAAATTAGTTAATATAACTTCATTTTTTGAATATTTTTTAATTGTGAAAAAATGCCAAATCATCATATAATATTCTTACATTTCCAAATATAAAAAAACTTTGTATTTATTGTCTACTATGCATATGTAGCTAGAACTATTTCTAAGATTATCAGCACAAAACCTTTCTCACTAATTTCTAGCCTTATTAACTGGAGTACAAATGTGTACCCTAGCCTATTAAGAAGGCCGAAAACGTTTGTACTCCAGTTAATAAGGCTAGAAATTAGTGAGAAAGGTTTTGTGCTGATAATCTATTTATTGTCTTAATATGCAGAGAATAGTTAAACACAAACAATAAAACAATAGTGAATTTTAAAATTATGCTTATTACTTAAAGATAATTTATAATAAGTGTTAATGCAGAATTAAAATTTACCTTAAGAGTCACTTCTGAACTAAGTTCTTCTTGAGTTTCAGCTAATCTCCGTTTTGCTTGTTCAGTGCGACGGTCACATTCATTTATAAAGTTCTGAAGATGCTCCATTGCCTAATATTTTTGATAAAATAAAAATTTTATATTTTAAAAGTTATTTCATTAATGTAATTCCGTCATATTAAAAAATTATTTTAATAGACTAAAAATAACCTATGTTTAAGTATCAATGAAACAAAATGTAATTCAAAACAATGACTTAGTATCAGATATGGTAGATTACATATTCTTTTTTGAAAAATATTATATATTTAATATAATTTCACAGTGCATTTGCAAAGCAACAATTACCGAAGATAATTAATGTATGTTACTTTAAAATTCATTTTATCCAAACATTAGGAAGGTCCAAAAATGATAATTTGAAAAAGGAAAATAATATTCCCATTAACAACTATTAAAAATATTATAACCTTTTAAATAGGTCTAGTACAGAAGAAATTATAAAAACTTAGCTTTTAAGATACAATTCAAGCAGTTTAATAATAATAATAATAATAATAATAATAGTTAAAATATACTGCACAGAAAGTAAATAGGATATAACAAAGTGAGACATACATGTTCAGTACCTATCTTTTGTGGTTTAGGAAAAAAATTGCAAGGCAGATGGATATGTCAGCTGTGTAGAGAGGAATCTGTTTTCTAAAAGACACTTTTGGTGGCTTTAGACAAGCCTGTTTGATAAGTTTGTAATTCCAAGTTAAAATCAACAGATAACATGCAAAAGTTATCTGAAAAAGTTACAGTATCTAAATTTCTTGATTCCTGGTTGAATAGCATTGTCTGTATGGAGTTTTGCATGTTATATTTGTCTGTGCAAGTTGTTTTCAGGTACTGTGATTTTTTTTCCAATATCTCTAATAAGTGAATGCTAAGTTAATTGGCATATCTAAATTTTCCCAGGATAGCTAAGAGAGAGAGAAAACATCCTATCCAGGGATGTTTTCCACCCTTGCATCCTGGACTGTCAAAATAAGCAAATAGGTACTAAACACCCACAACCATGAACTGGAATAAGCAGACTGGATAATGAGTGAATAAATACATTTAACCACAAGATAAAAATTTGTAAAGTGTACAGCACTCAGGATTAAACCTCCCTTCTCCATACCACCCACCACCATGGCTGCTATGACCTGTCACTCGGTGATCCATAAAAAAATTGGGTAAATCATCATCTTACTTGTTTCCTTAATTGTTCTTAAATATATTATAGCTCACATTTCATTTCATTGTTTAATATTAGAAGTGTTTAGGTCTTTGTAATTTCCATTTTTTGTGACCAGAAATATGCCATAAGAACTTCATTCTAATTTATATCAACTAGCCTGTGGTGAAACTGGTTTCATGATTGGTCATTTTGTATAAAATCAGTTTTCAAGAACCTATCAATGAATGACATTATGTGAAAATTTACTGTATTTGAGTATAAAAGTGTATCTGTTGTTCCTGGTCTATGTATTCAAGAAACATAAGCTAAAAAGGATATATTGTTTTAAAATGTACAACTAGCTAGTATTAGAACTAAAAACAAAATTCACTGCTGTTCTCTAAATCTTAGATAGATAATTATTCACTTCTGTTCATCGGTCTCAGTCCATGTGTTTGCTTCGTAGTGGAAGGATCTTGCTTGATAAAGGAAATCTTGAGGTATTATCAGAAAGTGACTGATTTTATTGAAAAGAAACATCCCGAAAAGGTTCACACTGGCCGTATTGCTGCTCAGTTTAATGACATTTGCCTAAGTCATTTTAGAAACATTTTAAAAAGTAGGCAAAGCCAAACCTCTTTGGATAGATATTTTACCAAGCAACCTCTATCCAGTGAAAGTGCTGGTGGAAGTAAAGGAAAGAAAGCAAAAAGCAGTGAATAAAAATTAAAAAAAATATACAGTGGAACCTCGGTATATGACCTCAATCCGTTCCTGATGTTTGGACTTATACTGAATAGGACCTATACCAAACTAACCTTTTCCATAAGAAGTAATGTAAAATGATTAATCCGTTCTCATGTAAAAAAATGTCTGGCTTTAAACACCTCGCTTTCCTGGCTAGTTCCTGCTTGATTTTTCATGAGATCATCATGCATCTTTTTAGCTTTCTCGCAAATAATTTCTTCCGATACGCTGTCGCCAGCACACTGTTTTTCAGTTATCCAAAGCAAAAGCAATTTCTCAACATGATCTAATGTCTTCAATCTCTGTTTAGAAACTGATTTAACCCCTTTCGCAATGCTAGCAAATTTAATAATGTCTTTATTTTTCATGATTGTTAATATCGTCGTTCTCGGAATACGGTGTGCAACAGTTAAATCTCGAACATAGATGCTACCTTCATATTTCTCAACAATCTCTTTTTTCAGTTCCATTGTGATTCTAGTCATTTTTTTTATTTTTCTGTTGCCTTTTTGCAATTCATGATTAATAAAAATAATAAAATTTTACTTACAAATTAAAATCAGAAGAAATTTAACAAAGTTATAAATCATGACACCGCAAACGTCTAGTCTGGTCTAATACACAGATAGTGATACTTGTTCATAGATGGCGCGTATAATTGAATTAAGTTGTATACCGAGCAAAATTGTTTCATTCAAACAGGATGTATTCCGAATTGGACGTATTCTAAAGCAGACGTATACCGAGGTACCACTGTATATATAAAACAACACTAATTTTTTTTTAATCTTTTCTAAGTTATTTTTAAGTTATTGTTACTTTATGTTATGTAAGTTAAGTTTTAGTATCATTTCCCTTCTCCCTCTCCTCCGCCACCAGTTTACACCTCCACCGTCGTCTATCCTCAAAGGTAAAGTGCAAATAAAACTAACTTTTTTTATCAATTATTATTCTATTGTGGTTATTTATACATTTACAACTACAAAACACATTTTTCAGTGTTTTGCTTACTATAGTTATTTTTTTCAATGTATTACTTAGCTTTAATTTGAGTGTGTTTTTCATGTTGGAACGCATTATTTGGTTTTACATATAATCGTATGGGGAAAAATGATTCACCTTATGACATTTTCATGATACGATCTCAGTTTCAGAACGGATTAATTTCGTATCCTGAGGTACCACTGTACTAGAAAGATATAATCAAAGAATAATTGATATTAATGAAAAGATTTGTTTTTGAGATTCTGTTGGATGGTAAAATTTTTGATAAAAATAAAAATAAAAGACATTGTTCTAGAACATGAGAGAAAATAAAATGGTGATCGCCTAAGAATTTTAGAAAGCCTGTCTCTCTTATTTTTATCATTAATAAAATGATTTGTCAAATATAAATAGTGTGTAGTGCAATTAATTCCAACAAAATTAAAACATGTTACTCCTTACTGTGATACAATAAGTAATTCAGAGTGTAAAAACATTTTAGTACTATAATGATTATTTTAACTGAAAAGCATTCTGTATTAACTATGTATCATCAAATCCTGTATTATTATCATCAAGCATTAGATCTTATATAGAATGGAATCCTATTCCTTACACATCTCAGTAAAGAATATTAAATAGTCCAATCAGCACAGAATAATTTGAGAGAGGAAACAACAATGATAATATGTATTACAAATAAGCATACCTAATAATTTAAAAGTGTATTTGATGAGATAAGCATAAGAATAAGATAGTTAATATAGAATAAAAATACACTATCAATATTATTAATATAAGTGTTTCATCATTAGCATAGTTTTATGTAATTATTACATTCAAAATACATGGGTAAATTATATATAAATTTCAAAAATAATTCACTCTCTCTCTTCTCCATATTCCAATTTTTCTAAAATTTATTTCAATAATACTAAAATATCAAATATTCAATAAAACCAAACAACAATTTTTTCTAATTATTATAAAACCAAGCAACTATTGTATTGAAATTAATTTTTGTAAGCATTTTTTTTCTTCTGAAATAATTTTAAACTACAGTAGTTTGAGTGGTCTTCCGATACAAAATGCATATTATTTTTGTCAGATATACTAGACAGACAACAAAATAATTAGTAAAGAATTTCAAAATAACTTTTTCCAAGATTAAATTGATGAAAGCACAGTATAACAAATATATTACAATAAGTATAGTCAAACATCAATTTGGCAAGACCATTTTTTCTACCTTTGAAATTAGTGTTAAATGGTGTTATCATCAGATAACACCCATTTAACACTAAGAATTATATAAAGTAAATACAGGTTTGTGTTTGAGAGTTTGAAAACTGCAATTTGATGAAGATGACTTATGCAATGTAAAGCAGTTTTTATTTTTCCTTCTCCAGAAAAAATGTTAAATAATTTTTAACTATTAAATCAAAAAAGACAATTTTACTGAAGATATGAGACATAACTCTTATACCAAGAAAGATTTTATATATATTATTACTCCTCTAACATTTTGTCAAAGTTTTAAATGAAAATATTAGTTTATGTAAAATGAAAAAGTTTAAAAGGAGATATATTTAGATAAAATGAATTTTGGCTTTGTAATTATGTTTAAATACACTAATATTTTAATGATATTTTTTATTATTATAAATGGTTACAGTTTATGCACTAATTGCATAACAGATGTTTCCATTTCATAATTATAATATATAACCCTTTTCAATTACTGCGAGAGAGAAAATTCTCATTAAATATGCAAAATATCTACAAGTGTACATATTTAAAACTTAAAAAATCTGTAATAAAATAGCAACCAATTTCCAATTAGAATTATTCTCTTTTTAATAAAAGAGCAACGAGTAAGAAATAAAATTGTATGATAAAGTTATACGTTTGAAAATTTAAAGGTATAGGGCAAGAAAATTGTACATAGATTCTCAAATACACTTTTCATAAAACTCAATTAGTGAAGCCTGCGAAAGAAAAGCAGTTGTTTGATTAAGTAACAAACAGAATGTAACAAGATAGGCAAAAATCTGTCAAATCAATAAAAATTACAATAATAAAATGAAGGGGATAAAAAAGCAAAGCAATTAAAACATTTTTAATAATGATTTTATTAGTATTTAACAAACACTTAACATGTTTATTTCTATCATTAATTTTTCTACAATATAATATTTATATTAATAC
>NW_019385362.1:101916-167374 GCF_000671375.1 Centruroides sculpturatus
ATATTATTTAATAATAATAATAAAGAGGTTTATTATTATTAATTATATTAAATATTTAGTAAAGTTTGCTTTTGAATTATTTTATGAAATAAACGTAAATTAATAAAGAAACTGTCATTTTTAAACATTTAAATGAGATTTAAATGAAATAATTTGTCAAATAATTTTAAATGTCATTTTTGCAGAAAACGTTTTTTAATTATATACATTAAATCGTATAGATACTCTTAAAAAATATCCAAGGTTTATAAGTTAATGAAGTTAAATTATTTATGTTAATTTTAATAATATTAAATTAATATAAAACATAATTTATAAAAAAAATGTATAAAACTATATACATTATTGAAAAATTTATGAAAATTAAGTGTATTATCTTTAGAAAAACCTTTTAAACAAAAATTTTACATAGACAATATGTAAAACAAAACTGCTATGATATTATAAAAAAAAAATTAAAAAATTAAATTTTTGTACAGGTATACCTCGCCTTACGTCTGTAATTGGTTCCAGGAGAAAGACTTAAGTCGAAAAATGCCAATTCCGGTTCTGCATTTTATTTATTAATGCATTTTTAATAATGTATGGTTAATAAGGATCTATTTTAAGCTTACAAACAAATAAATTTTAGTTTTTAATATAGTACAGAAAAAAGTAATCTAAATTTATGAATGTATGTAGGCCTGCTGTAAATACAGTATATACTTCTAAATGTATATATTATAATATGATTTTATGTGCTTTAAACATTTTTCTAGTGATATTACGACTTCAGTATTTGTGGCGGACAGACAAAGTCGAATAAAATGACTTAAACTTGATTTTTATTTTTCCATATACTTTTTTGACAAACGACGTATAATGGGGAACGACGTAACTCGAAGTACACCTGTATTACTAATCAAGGATTAACCTGCATTTAATAATTAAAAAAAAAAACAATAATGTAATATTAAGTTTAACATAAAACCATACATTTAAAAAAATTACTATTAAAAAAATACAAAATTTAAATTTATTTTGAATATTGAAAAAGTTCAACACAAATTAGAAATATGCAAGATAACCCAAAGTATATATTTATTATAACTTTATATATGTAAATAAGCAGTATTTTTAAGTAAAACTGTAAACATTAACCTTTAGCTACAATTATTATTAGTGCAGTACAAAAACAGTCCTATTATATGATTTGCACATCTAATATAAATTTAACTGCTAAACTGTGCAAAAAGTAGCATATCTCCTATAATAATATAAATAAACTGGTTAAATTTTAATATAAATCAATCTAATTACACTATAAAAACTGACAACTTTTTTTTTATAAAATGATTCAGAATTATTTATTTGATCACATTTAACTTGTAGCATATTATTTTCTTTGTATACAAAGTTTTAATTGTAGAGTAAAATAAATTTAAATTGATATATTCAATTTTAAATAGTAGCATAATGTTATTAAGGATGGTTAGAAATGACATCCAAATGTTTCAAGAGTCAGAATGGAATGCAACATATGAATAGGAAATTTGGCTTACGGTATAAAAATTCAATTAATACCTGAAGTGATGCATTTTGTTTAAATCTATTAAAAGTAATTATTACATATCTAAATCTCAAACAAATTTAAATGCATTAAAAAGATGAATATTGTTCACATTTATAAATTAAATTTACATCAGAAAAAATGTTTAAAACTTCAGATATAAAATAATAAACATAGACAAGAATATAAAAACATTTCTGGACTGTTTACATAATGTAAACTATTTTCCTTTGTCAATTACTTCAATCTTAAACAGTATTATTAATGTGAAGGATTTTATATGAACATTTATAAGATGTAAGAAAATTACAGGATAAATTCAGATATTTTCTTATAAAATATTACATTAGATTATTTACGTAGGACAATTTGAGTGATTCACATATCCTTGTATAACTACAATGTAATATCTATTATTCCATTAAACAAGTTTTTCTTTGGTTATTATTAGGTGAATCACAATTACTGAATATAATAGAGAAAAAAAGTCTATTCTATCAGCAGATGGTCAATTTTTTCTTTTTTCATTTTCTTTTAATTAAAGCAACAGAGATTTTTTTAATGTTTTTTTTTTATTAATAATTGATTAAAAATAATTAAATTTAAAATGAAGTAAAATAAATTCATCAAATTTCAATTATAAAAAATACTTTGTAAATTAAAAATCTTTTGTATCAAATTAATATTTTAAACAGATTTATTTCTTTGATCAAGTTTACAGTTAACAGCATGCTGCAAAATAATTTTTTAATCTAAAAAACAAAACTATGTATTAAAAACAGTGTGAAATCAGTATTCTGCAGCTAAAAGGTTAAATAAAATAAACAGTAACTTGTATGTAATTAGCAGACACACAGAATTTCATTTTTAATATTTAAAAAACAAGACATTTTTATTCATACTATAATATATAAAGTTTTAATTATTTTAGGAAAGAAGGTAAATGCCATCACAGATTTCAGTACTTTTGTCTTCACATACAAATAACAGACTCATTCTCCACCCCCTCTGTTATTAATGTTATTCCACTCTGTAAAAAAAATTCTGAAACCTGTAACACCATTTAGAATTCCTTTCCAAAGACAGTCCATTACAATTACTTACATGACTAACAAATTTCAAATTTTGCATTAATACATAATTTCAATATATAAATATGAATCTAAAAAATATTAATCTGTTAAAAAATTTAATTAATATATGAAATCTATCTACTTATATATTAAATAATTTTATTTAAAAAATAATATATATCTTAAAATTAAAGATATTCAATATTTGATACAATTATTATTACATATATATAAATATATATTAATTAACCAAATAAATGTTATCAAGTAGTTATATTTCAGAAAAGCAATTATCAGTGGATAAAATCAAAAATTTATTCACATACAGTAAGTTTATTCAAAAGCTGTTTGGAATTTGGTCTAATGCAAATCCTTTTGTAACTGCCCCATTCCTAAATCAAAAAATAATAATATGTGAAAATTCAGCAAACCTAGTTCTGATTTATCTTCGTAAATAACACCAATTAAAAATTCAATAAAAAGACTCACTATTTGCCAATGCCAAGCTTCACATCATCAGCTGGAAGGCTTGATTAATATGAAGAGCCTAATGAAAAATACTATCACTTTTACAAATTGTTTTTCAATACAAGTATTATCCTTTGGAAGATATTATATCTTGGATTACATATTATTTCATAAATTGGCCTGTATGTCTTAATAATTGTCACTATTAATTAAATTTTCCCCCAACAATTAATCTATTTCTCTTAACGTAATTTCTATTTAAAGCAGCCTTTATAAAGTCAACAAAAATATCCCTCGTTCTAAAAAAGACTAACAATTATTGTATAAACATTCCAATAAATGCATAAAGCTACCAAACTAAAATAATGGCAACTTTTTATTTGAGTTTCAACAATTATTTTTTGTAATGTACCCCAT
The DNA here is from genome assembly GCF_000671375.1 of Centruroides sculpturatus. NCBI lineage: Eukaryota > Metazoa > Arthropoda > Arachnida > Scorpiones > Buthidae > Centruroides > Centruroides sculpturatus. Next base: position 105,424 of record NW_019385362.1, read on the forward strand.
AAGTTGTACTCACTGATCATCCTGTCAGCTGTTTCATTTTAGCAGTGAAGGAAGTGGCTTCTCAAGATCCTCACTAACCCAGTCAATTCTGGAGCCAAGCAATAAACAAAAGTTGAAAATTGTTTTTACATCTGTAGAAATCATAACAACACACACACACCAATCATTTAATTTACTGAATTAATATTTTTCCCCATTGAAATTATTGTATTCTGTAAGTCAAAAATAGTTTTTCAATCAAATAAAAGCCAAAAACTGAAGTGAATGTATAACATTAATTTTATTACTTTAAATTAAGAAAATGACCATTTAGTTTTCTTATTATTTTTTATAACAATTACTTACATCAACATCATAATAATAATCTTTCTTTTTTGAGGCAGATTCATAATCAGCCCTCAACGCCAAATCATGAATTCTTGGACATTCACCTAAATCCATACGCTGTAGAAAATAAAAACAGTAATTACTTTTTAACCAATAAAAACATTAAAATAAGATAAATATTAAGAATACAAAATAAAAATTTGACAAAAGCAAATTGTACAGCATTTATTTAAAATTCTGCCATNGAAATCTATACTTATATATTAAATAATTTTATTTAAAAAATAATATATATCTTAAAATTAAAGATATTCAATATTTGATACAATTATTATTACATATATATAAATATATATTAATTAACCAAATAAATGTTATCAAGTAGTTATATTTCAGAAAAGCAATTATCAGTGGATAAAATCAAAAATTTATTCACATACAGTAAGTTTATTCAAAAGCTGTTTGGAATTTGGTCTAATGCAAATCCTTTTGTAACTGCCCCATTCCTAAATCAAAAAATAATAATATGTGAAAATTCAGCAAACCTAGTTCTGATTTATCTTCGTAAATAACACCAATTAAAAATTCAATAAAAAGACTCACTATTTGCCAATGCCAAGCTTCACATCATCAGCTGGAAGGCTTGATTAATATGAAGAGCCTAATGAAAAATACTATCACTTTTACAAATTGTTTTTCAATACAAGTATTATCCTTTGGAAGATATTATATCTTGGATTACATATTATTTCATAAATTGGCCTGTATGTCTTAATAATTGTCACTATTAATTAAATTTTCCCCCAACAATTAATCTATTTCTCTTAACGTAATTTCTATTTAAAGCAGCCTTTATAAAGTCAACAAAAATATCCCTCGTTCTAAAAAAGACTAACAATTATTGTATAAACATTCCAATAAATGCATAAAGCTACCAAACTAAAATAATGGCAACTTTTTATTTGAGTTTCAACAATTATTTTTTGTAATGTACCCCATAAGTTGTACTCACTGATCATCCTGTCAGCTGTTTCATTTTAGCAGTGAAGGAAGTGGCTTCTCAAGATCCTCACTAACCCAGTCAATTCTGGAGCCAAGCAATAAACAAAAGTTGAAAATTGTTTTTACATCTGTAGAAATCATAACAACACACACACACCAATCATTTAATTTACTGAATTAATATTTTTCCCCATTGAAATTATTGTATTCTGTAAGTCAAAAATAGTTTTTCAATCAAATAAAAGCCAAAAACTGAAGTGAATGTATAACATTAATTTTATTACTTTAAATTAAGAAAATGACCATTTAGTTTTCTTATTATTTTTTATAACAATTACTTACATCAACATCATAATAATAATCTTTCTTTTTTGAGGCAGATTCATAATCAGCCCTCAACGCCAAATCATGAATTCTTGGACATTCACCTAAATCCATACGCTGTAGAAAATAAAAACAGTAATTACTTTTTAACCAATAAAAACATTAAAATAAGATAAATATTAAGAATACAAAATAAAAATTTGACAAAAGCAAATTGTACAGCATTTATTTAAAATTCTGCCATATTATAATCAGATGTTTGCCTACCTGCAATTCAAATATTTAATTGCTGAATCATTTAATTAAACCTGGTACACACAAAGCACAGTTTACAAACTATTGATTATATTTACATGAACTAAACAAATTTAATGCTAATAACTTATTCCTTTAATTACTGTTATTATAATTAACATATGCCATTTAAAGTTTTTACTTAAAATTTCTTATATATATATATAAGTGAATTCCTTATAACACCTACAATTTTTGTCCAATCCAGATGAAATTTTGGTTTTATTTGTTTTATGTTCTGATGGAAAGTATAGGCTATTCATTTTGCAGAAATATTAGCTATGAAATAAACATTTTATCAATTTTGAATTGCTGATTGCACTTACATTGTGTAATGAACTAAATGACATCAGTGACCCCATTTAGTTCTTACTTGACAATGAAATTTCCCTTAAAAATTGCATTTTTAAATATTTTGGCAAATGGCACATTTTAAACTTTCTTCATTAAATTTAAAATTTACACTTAAAAAAGAAGTATCTGCATCATGTCACTTCTATAACAAAGTTTTTTAAAAAATCTTTCCATAGAGACTGCTTGACGTTCTATTATCCAATCAAAAATAACGATCTAACAAGTCTGTTATTTAAAATATATTACCATGCTTCAATTATGTTCTGATGAACAGTATAAGCTATTGTAGAAATATTTTGTATTTATGTATTTGTAGAAATATTAGTTACTCTTCTTGAATTTCTTGAAATCTGTACTCTTCTCAATTCTTCAGTCTCTACTTTCACATAGAAAATAGTCCATCATACATAACAAGAAAATTTCTAGTACATATATAATAATTGTGTGCGTATAATTATCATAAATACATAGTGAATTGCTAATTATGACTCAGTTTGGGTTCAAATACATTTACTTTTAAGAAAACCTTAGAAAATTTCATCAGAGTTGTCAACAACAGGACAAAAACATTCCAAATGCTATTGCTACCCATCTTTTCTGAGTTCAAAAATCACATATTGTAAATCAAATCATCAGAAAGGTAAAATGACATTGTACTTTTACAATCAGTCAACAAAGTATGTACGAATCAACAAGTAATAGCAAAAAAAAATCTGTATCTTCAAGTTGACTGTGCAAATCATAATCCATCAAGATTTGCAGGCTAGAAAACAAAGAAAAAACTTTCCATTACCTTATCTCAAATCACAAGGAAAACTGGAAGACCAATGCTGAAAAATTGAATGAGTGTCATTTGACTGGTGGAAAGAGCAAATACATGGCTACATTAGATGAGTCATAAATCTATCTTGACTACTGTAATGGAATTCACAAGATTCATACAACCTGAGAAAGAAGTGATGGAATCATAGTTCATCAAATGTGAAAAATGGCCAGTTTTGTTCATAATAATTGGAGGAGTGATAATAAAAAGGATCACTTACTCATAAAAGAACAAAAAAAAAATTTGAAAGCTAATGCAACCTTATGTGCCACTTGTCCTGGAAGAGCATTAGGAGGTGAGAAGGTTATCTTATATCCTGATAAAGCCTCCAATCATAATGTCAAATTCACCATTGAGTACCTGGAGAAATTAAAGTACTCTGGCAGAACCAACTACATACTTCCAAAGGATGTACTCATCAAGTCACCAGACATCAGTTTTGGGACTTTTTTGGGTTTAGATTCCTCAAGCAGCAACTGTTTCATCAGGAAGTCTCCACTTAAGGACTTTGAGAAGTGCTATAGTAGTAGGCAACAATACCACTGGAAAAACAAATAAATATTCAGTTCTTAAAAGCAAAGTTAAAGTTGTTAATCAAAAGTTGGAAAGCATATTGAACAAACCAAAAGGGATCCATCAATGAGTACTTTGTCAAGAACTAAGGTACAAAATAAGTTACAGTTTACAATTCACCCTTGTATAATGTCAAATTTATTCGTAATATACAAGGAACAAAATTTATATGCATTATGGTATTTGTTTCCAAAACAGGATAATTATTACTAAGTAGCTTAAAGCATATAATCTAGAAACAACTTTTAGATTGCTTATTTGTTTCTATAAAAAAAACTTTTTTCTTATACTTGCAACAAAATATGCCATAAATATTCAATCAATAATGATTATCATCTGCTATATAATTATTAATATTGATTTTAAACAAACTAATGAACATTTTTAAAACTAAAAAAATTTGCTAGAAGATCCAGTAAATATGACTTCACATATACCTGTATCAGTTTAAATCCTCTTAATCAATTAACTAATTCTTCAGATTCTTTCCTTCTGTAAATTTGAGATCTTGAGATGAGCACGGTTGCTATTAAACATTATTCCAGGTCAGAATGCATAAATTTTTATGACTTCATTTTATAAACAACATAATAATGTAGTGCTTAACCAAACTGTATGTAGATGAACTTGTTCTGTATTTTTTATAACAACAACTGACAACTTTTTCCACAGCCATTATTGTAGGAATTAATTGATCTAATTTAATTTCTGGAATTGGAATAATGGTTACATTCCTCCAATAAGAAATCCAGATTACCAAGGAAAGTTGGTTATCACAACTACTTTGGCATCATGGTTCCACAAANCAATTAATGTATGATTTTATTTGTTTATAAACTTAATTATATACAGTACTAGTAAATGTTTCATTACCATTAATAATATTGTTACATTACAAAATGAATCCTAGGATAGTAGAATATACTATCTCATATTATCATTATTATAAAATTTAATAAAAATAATAATGAGCTAATGAATGTTTTTTCATATTTTAAATATAAAGCATTCCTTTGAATTCTGCTAAAATTAAATAATACAATTAAGAATTTTATCATTTATAAATTGATCTTCTTTATAATATGATGTAAAAAATGGAATATTTTGGAAATGGGTGAAAAGTTAGATGATAAAAACTATTTTTCCAAAGCTGTTAATGCATTAGGACATCATTCAACTTGATAAGATTATTAAAATCCTATTGCTAGATATTGGTATGTCTTGACAATTTATAAATTGTTTGTTTTATATATATATATAGATTGGTTTGTAGTTTTATTTTTCCAACAGTTAACTTGGATACGGAAACAAAATCTATAGAAATTCTCGAATAAAGCTCTTAGAAAAGTAGTTCTTAGATATAAACTCGGCTTCATTTTCAAGTATCGTTTTACTGTAAAAAGATGTATACAGTATATCCTTTACTGAAAATAAGTTTATTTCGTAAATTTATGGTTCAATTTATTAGTTTATTATCTGGATACTTTATAATTTATAATAAATGTTTCAATATTTGTATATTGAAATACAGTACAGCGTCTTTTATCCGAAAGTCGGTTATCCGAAAGAATTCCTGTTGGCAAATTTAAATTTTCGCTAGTGCTGTGGCGCTGCAATCTTTAACTATATCTTGGACTACTCCAATATTTTTTTGTTGGTGTGTGTGTTTTAGCTGGCAGCACTGGCACTTTTGTGTGATGTTTTTCTGAGGACTGTGTCGTGCTGAATCGAACGTTTTTGATACTAGATCAACTTCTAAAGTATATATTTTTTGGTTTTTATATTTTTCAATATATTTATTTTGTTTGTAAAAAACAACGAAATAATTTTTAACGATACAATAGCCACGATTATTGTTTTAAAAAGTTTATGTTAGGCTTAGCATCAATGTTCAGTGAAGCAACATGCAATTGGAGGAAAATTTCAACATGGGATAGGTTAATATATTTTTTCGTACATAATCGGTTATCTGAACAACCTCAGTCCCCAATTGACTTGAATAAACGATGCTCTACTGTATATAGAACCATAACCAAACCCAAAAAATTACAGTATTGTACTAAAAAGGAGGAGGAGGAAGATAAAAATATTCAATGCTAATATTGACCATGTCTAAAAGTAAATAAAGCCTGAGACAAGTCACATGATTGGACCTTCTTCAACTTCTGGTAGAACGTGGAAGTTGTTAATAGTCAATGAGAAAAACATTGTGTGTATCAGTCATGTTTCTTTAAATATTGTCTCATAAAATTATTGTTAGGATATATTATTGTTTATACAAAAAACTGGTGTGTGATGTGTGATAGGTCTACTGACGGCATGTCCCTTTTTTTGAAGATTAAGAGCCCACTGAGGGTGACATACAGCCAAATCAGATTAGTTGTTGTGAGTTAGAGAATTTATTCCTTAAGGGACAACAGTTAATGCTAAATATTATTTAATAATAATAATAAAGAGGTTAAGAGAACAAATTTAATGAGTAAGAAAACAATTTGTCAACAATTAATTTCTCCCACACAATAATGCAGCAGCTCATAACATTCTACTTGTGACACAATTTTTGATCTCTGATCATTTAACACTTCTTTTATTCATCCAATCTGGCTCTTGCTGACTGTTTTTTTTTCTATTACTGCAAATACAATTTATTTAAAAAAAAAATAAATTTAAATTTAAAAAAAATTTAAAAATTAACATTTCCACAACATGCTATGCATCCAGAAGGTAACAACCAAGCACCTGAAGACTTCCAGCATGCCTTGAACAGCCTCTACGATTGATGTCAGCATTGTATAATGATGACAGGTAATTACTTCAAAAATGTAAATCTTTTTTGAAAAATAAAGATTTGTGTTTATTATAACTACAGTCTCATTACTTAATTAGTACAGCTAGTGCCAATCTTTTTTAGGATAGTAACATGGCTTGACATCAAACTGATGCTTTTTGAAAGACTTCAGAAAAACTCAAGTTAGTTCCAGGAAAGAGTTTTATTTATTGATTGTCAAATTGCTCAGAGCCAATGAAGCATGTCTGAAGCAGATATGAATTGACAAGCCATTCTATTAAATAAACATTTCGGGCTCAGTCGCATATAGGACTCTCATACTTCCCTTCCTTCTAAATCCTCCTTTCCTTTACCACTCCTTCATTCTCATTTCAAACCCTCCTCTCCTCCTCTTATCTTCAGGCTATACCTTTCAGTGAGGCCGTAATCTATACTATAGGCATGCCATCCTGTTGATACCAAACTTGCTGTAGTTGCTCCAATGGTAAGTCATAAAACCATTTGTCCATTGTTAATATAGCAGTCAGTAGTCCAGGTGCTGTCAATGAACCTGCTTTCTCCAGATGATATACCAGATATAGTGTACAGCTATGGTTCATCCTGGCATAAATTTAACATCATGTTGCATCAGTCAAATCACTGTCAGTTATCCCAACAGGCTATTCCAGTTGCAGATAATTTAATGGGTACATATCATGGCAACATAAAATTCAATGTATTTGTGACTGCTGCAGTCGACAATGCCTTGCTGCTTCACATATGCCTGCAGCTTTTATCATGTCGAATAGACATGGAAATATGTCAAAACTTTAAAGTTGTGAAGATGAGTGACTTGGATTGCAATTCCCGACTGTGCTAAAGATTTGAATCAAGAAATGTATTATGTTCAAAATCATCATATGCATAGGTCTTGGTGCAGTTGGAAAGCATTCACAGAATTTACCTGCTGCTTCTTGAGCATTTTATCTTGTTTCCCCATAAAGTATAGTCATTTCACAGTAGTGTTTGTGAGTAAAAAACATTGTCATAGTACTCTACCAATTGGAAGACTAATATTGACTGTTTTATAAGGACATCAGCATTTTATTTCACTATAAGATTTTTCAAGATCATAGTTTTAATTTGCATCTTATTCTTATGTTTGAAAAATTTATATATTGTCTCTGAGCTATTGCACAATTTACATGTCACTTTATTTTTGAATAAATTAATTTACTTTACTGTAAACAGCACAGTGGAACTAATGCACTATATATACATACTCATGCTGGAAAGTTCTCTCTTGAGCCTGGATAAATGTTGATGTGAACACCCCATGTAGTTTACGGATAAAAAAGGAAATATTTCTAATCAAACATATTGAGCAATTTTATTTAGTCAACAGGAATAAAAAAAAAAATATCAGATATGTTAAAGAAGCTTGTAAATTTTAAAGCAGTTTTTACCCAGTTATAGATCATATTCAAAAAGTTAAAACATTTATTGTATACAGTTCCATTGGAAAAGTGCATGTAGAACAGAAAAATGTTCCAATGATTTTAGCTCTATTCTAAATATATATATATATATATTTGAAAAAGTTTGAAAAAAAATTAATTGGAAAAATTTCCCATATGATTGAAGTTTTTATTTTAGTACAGTCGACTCCCCTATAACGTGCATTCCTATAACGGAAATTCCTATAATGTAGTGAAAAAATTGCAGCAACATTCGTTTAAAGGAGCTCCTAAAACGTTGTCGCCGACTCGTTTCGCGACAAGATTGATAGAATCTGGACCAATAGTGGATGAGCAGCCGAACTACTTTCCTCCGCCCTGCGCAACGCTACGGAGTGGCTAAATTGAGTTTGCTATCGTCTGTACAGTATTATATATAAATTACGTACTGTATATATAATTATATATTAACTTAATTTATTGTAACTTTATTATAATTATATATATTTTTTCCGCCGCCTGGCACCATGCTACGGAGATTTTAGGCTAGTAAGTTGAGTTTATTATCGTCTGTACAGTATGTAAATTAGGTACCGTAAATCTAATACAGTACTAATTTTACACATTTCTTGTGAAAGAAACATTTCTTATTCAACGGCCATAAAAATTATTTATATTAATGATGTCTCCAAAGGTCAAGTTATTTTTCTGCGAAAAATTTGTTATCAGATATCGCGGCCGCCGTTTCGTGCGCTGTTCCGCGACGAAAACAAGCTTGAGCAATGGTGTAGTCGAATGGTGCACACTCGGTAAGTAATCCTACAATTTTTTGTTTATAGCATAGTTTATACAGATTATTCCCAAAAAATTATACGTGTTTTGGAAATGTTGAGTGAAATTAGTCTAGAATCGGTTAATTTTATAGAAGAAAACCTTTCAAACAGCCTTAGTCCGTAAACTTCACACCCATCGGGCTGTGATTCTCATGTATTTAATCATTCCTACAACGTAAAATTCGATTAACGTGGAACGTATCTAAGCATTATAGGGGGTCTACTGTATATATTTTTTTAAAATAAAAAAAAAAGTCTTATATTTGAGATTAAAAAATAATGCTAATAGTAAAACACATAATTACATAAAATTACATAAAGGTAATTTATGTAATTTTAGAGACAATATAATACAGTAGAACCTCAATTATCCAGACTAATTGGGGATGAAAGTAGTCCGGATAAGGAAAAATCCGGATAATCAAAACAAATATTTTAATTTGTCTTTTAATGATAATGATAATGGTTTTGTGCTGATAATCTTAGAAATAGTTCTAGCTACATATGTATAGTAGTAATGATAATACAACACGTTTTCTTTTCGATGACATATCGGTAATATTAAAAGTAAATACTGTATTTAAATCGTGATCAAATTTTCAAGAAACAAACATTCGTATTGAATTTGGACTACTACTGACCAACGCAAACAGACTACTTTTGTTTAAAAGGCCCTCTGGTGGCGCAAGAAGACGGATTTTATAAAATAAAAAGCAGTTGAAACTGCATTTTTATGAATAAAAATTTGACAAACTATTTATCGTTTTATGACGAGTAAAATTTTTTCGTCGCGTTCGCGGCTTTTAAGTAATGCATAAACCTTCGAGGCGCGAGGCCCTTCGGACCGCGAGGCATAGGCGGTGGCCCACGTCGTCCATGCCTTACGCCGCCCTTGGTCATAGAAATGATGTAATTTGGATATAAATTATTTATAAATACGTATGTCAAATTATATTTTTATTACAATGCAAAATATATTTAAGAGTTTACAACCATTGTACCGGGTGAGATAAAACAAAAAAGTTATGCCTTCCATCACGTACATAAACAGTATCGTAATTTGTCAAGTGCAAATTAGCAAATTCATAAAATTTTTGTTTATTTTGAACAATCCGGATAATCGAGGTTCTACTGTATTTGTTAAATAATTTACAATATTTAAACATTAGAGGTTATCATTCCTCAACAATTTTTCCATAAAAAATCATCATCCTCCTCTTTTTTGAAAGTAAATATTTATTTTAATGAGATATTTCAGTTAGAACCAAATTACAGCATTTATAGGCTACTTGATGTTATTTTTTTATATTTACTCAGTTTAATGATTTGATATCTTTGGTCAATGGTAGAATCAATCCATCCAAATTCATAAGTCACTTTTCATTGTTTATATTAATAAAACTGTCTTGTTAATGGTTACCTTGTGATAAGAATGCTTCTGAACTTTCATAATCAAAATTTCCCACCCTTAAGATTACTGATTAGTGTTGCATGTGTTCTATTAATTTAAATACATTTCCACATTTGAAAAACAAACTATTCTCATTTAAGATCTTTTAGTTTGGAATCTGATGATGGTTCCTTAATGCAATTAAAATGTTTTTTAGTTATGATTCTTTCTGTAAAATATTAAATTCTTCTGCTCCACTTGGATAATACTTTGATTTTTTAGTTTTCTTTCTTGTTACATTCTATTAGTTTGAAGAGCAGATTAAAATTATGAAATTTCAGATCTATTTTTAAACATTGTTTTCATTTCACTCTCTCTCTATTATCCAAATGAAAAACTTTTTCATGAAGTTTCTGGGATAGTCTTGGCCAATCAAGCAAACAGAGCATCAAATGTACAGCATAAGGCATTATCCCAGGGTGTCTTCCAAAAGCTAATTTTGAATATAGCTAACTTTTACATACTTTTTCCACTTTTCACCTGACCATTGTTGAGCTTGTACAAAGATGAAAAAAAAAAATACAAAACTACCAACATCATGGAATTCATAAAAAAAAACTTATTTCCAAATAATTTATTATTTTAAGCTTCTTTTGCACTTCCATGATTATTGAGTCCACTGTCTTTTAAATTTTCTTTATATTTCCAGAAGCAGGGCTATCAAGAGTATATGTGGAGCAAGGAAGTACAGCAGACCACTTTAGCCTTTTGTTTTTTGAATGAAATATGTAAAATGTTTTTGCCTTTTTCTGAAACTATGCCTTCTTTTATTTGTTAATCTTTACCACACAACTAGGTGTACAGGTATATACTAGGCTTTTTTGCATCACTCTTTATTCTGCAGTATCTTAGGCACAGATACATGTTTTGGGCATATGCCCCTTATCTGTAAGCTTTATCTTACATTTGGCTTAGTGGTGCAAACTATTATACACATTTTCAAAATATATATACATATATAGACTTATCGACATTCTCTGGCACTACTGGTTTCCACTGGATTTTTCTTTCCTGGTGAAATCTGGTAGTGCTAGAGAATAATACATCTTTCTATCCAAAACAGAGAAAAGCAAAAGGAAAAAGAGGTCTTAAGAAAGAAAATAGTAAATAAATCTCAAAAGAAACAAAACTTGCAGAAGCTGTTAACAACATGGTTAGCCTAAATGGAAAAAAAAAATTTAACAAAATCACTATGATCAAGATCGCTTTTAGTAAACATGGTAGTAAAACTTCAGAGAAGGTAGCAGATGTTTCTAGTTTTGACTTCTGTACTATACTTTATTCATTTTGGTTTCTACAGAATTGCCAGCTGGTGAATTCCCAAACAGCTTTCTGCAAATGGGTCTGTCTTTGAAACAATTGCAGTTTTGTAGAAATACAAAGAGAATTTTTAAGTTCCATCATCACTGGAGATGAAACCTGAATTCATCATTTCCAATCTGAAGCCAAGAAGGAATCCATCATATGGAAGCAGCTTGCAATCCTTGTCAACAGGAAGTTCAAAATGTCAATGATTGCTGTAAGTTTTGTAACTGTTTTTTTGGGGACATTCATTGATGTCCATGGTGGAAGCATGTGGTGTTTCTCACCATCATCTCCTTTGATGAGATGATGGTGAGAAACCCCACATGCTTCCACCATGGACATCAATGAATGTCCCAAAAAAAGAGTTGAGTGCCAATGTTTATTGGGAAACACTTGCTCATTTAGAGAAGACCATTTGTCACAAGAAGCCAAGCCAAGTCTTCTGTCCAATGACATGCTTCTCCACAACAATTGCATCCACACACTGCCAAAGATACAGTTGAACTGCTGCAGAAGTGGAAGATTTTTAGCCCATCCTTCCTATGTCCCAGACTTATGGCTTAGACTTAGACCTTCAGCATTGTGTTGTCCACCAAGTGAACACAGCATGAAGACATGCAACCAAGTTGCTCTCTATAGTCTTCAACAGATACAACAGCCATGTGTTGCCAGAGTCCAATCCTCATACAATCAGCCTACAGAGACATCACATCTGCCAGTCTGTAAATGTGTGGACCAGCATACTAGACAATTGTATTATTGGATCATATCTGCTGCCTCAATTGCTCACGGAACATTCATACTTGGTATTTCTCTGTAATGTAATAACTGGTTTCCTCAATGAAATGCATTTATCAGCTATATATGGCCTATGGTTCCAGCATGATGGAGTACCTGTGCATTTCTGCTCTCTTGTACAGTACATGATGATTGAATATAGAAACCAGGTCAATGGATTGAACATGGGGGGGTTCAGTTGTGTGGCTGCGACAATTGACAGATCTGAAACCTTTGGATTTCTTCGTATGGGCCATCCAAAGGAATTGATATATTGAACCTCAGGTACTACATACCTGCATGAAGGACATCGGCCATACACGAGATGTTTAGGTGGTAGAAAAGAAGGTAAGGGAAAGGTGAGGGAAAGGAGGAGGGAGGGAGAGAAGATAGACAATACTTTTTATTCAGTCTGTACAATGTACAATGCCAGCACTGCTGAGCACAGCTGGGCTTAAGGTACAGTATAATACATTGTGGGATGTTTATTTTACATTAAAGTAAAAAAGTTGAGAAATTACAAATGGTTGAAAATAGGTAACAATCCACAACAATGACTATTATTTACAATAGAAGTTATAATGATAATGAATAACAATACTATAATATACATTATGCATTAAGCGTTATAATGCTGAATAGGAACTTGGATTCGCATTAATGTGCCAAGCCTGGACTTTAAGCATGCACTGAATTAAATAATGACAAAGTTATTCAAAAACAATCCAATATTTAATAAAAATTCTAGTAATAACTATATACAAAATTTAGTAAAAAATCAAATGACATTTTTTCAACGTAAATCAATACGAATCAACTCGACAAAACTCAAATCAACCTATTTTCTAACTTAACTATTCCCCTTTGGAATTCGACAAAAATCAAAGACTTCATTTATGTACAATAATTCTTATGAATTAAAGATCCTAATTGTCACCTCAATATAATAGGAACCCTTTTCCTCAACTCTCAAGACTTTCTCTAATCTTCGATCCACAAATCGAATAACTTCAAAATTGCCTTGGAACTACTTTATCCTATCGGATACCTCTCTCTCGTTTGCTGCTACGAAGCTCACCAAGCTCATTGCTAACAGAAGCTCACCTCAATCATCTTCACTTGAGGTTCGGTCTTTATACTGTGAGGTAATGTCACAATTCTGAGTGAGATCACTCCCCTCATTTACATACTTATTCACTAACAATAAAAACTTTGTTTGTCTAGCAGCCTATTTTCCAACAATACTCACTAACCTTTTACATTATTCTTTTTGACAATTTTCGGGATGTTTTATTCTTTAAGGTTTAGCAAGTTCCTAAGTTGTGCTTGTGGGGTCTCCCCCCTTTTCTCGGTGCGGAATTACTTTTTTCCGCTCGGGAAGTGTGCACGCGTTTTTACTATGGTGCTTTTCTCTTGTCGGTGAGTTGGTTTCTCTTCTATTTTTAAGTTTCTAAGGTGAATGGTGAGGAAACCTTCGTCCTAACAAAACATAAGCCCCAAACAGAAATAGAATAAAAGCAAAAATAAAAATAACTAAAAAATAACGCTCGGACATGGTTCCTTACAGTTTTGTTTCTTAAGGAGGTTCTTGTGTCCCTCTTGCCAGATGTCTCCGTTTTCTTCTACTGATGTTTTTAGGAAGTGTAACTTTTGATATTTTAGGAAGTGTCTCTCTCTAGTCCAATGCAGTTAAAGATGTAATGCTCGCTTCCATCAGGAATGCTGCAAGTAGGGCACAAGTTTGAATGATGTAGTTTAAAGCGATAGAGGTAGGAACAAAACCTTCCATGATTGGTCAGGAATTGAGTGATGTAGTGGTTAATGTCATCCAGTCATTGTGTAAGTAATCATCAATAACAGGTATAAACTTAAATATTATTTGATTATCCATCCAATCAGTTTGCCATCTCTTAATAAGTTCCTGTTTTAGATTAGCTTTGATGTGCCTTATTGAAATTTTGGAATAATCAAGCTGCAGGTCCATGTTCTGAGCTGCAGACTTTGCAAGCTCATCTGCTCTTTCATTTCCTGCCATGCCAACGTGAGCCTTGGTCCAATTAAAGTTGATAATATTGGAGGTAGTCATGGTTTCTTTGATAATGTAGTTTGCGAGCGGGTGATACGCTGAGTTTTGCAAAAGATGTAAGGCTGAGGTAAAAATAGAAAGTCAAGTGTTGCTGAATTTGCTGTTGCTCCATTGCAGGGCCCTAAGAATGGCAAATAGCTCAGCCTGAAAGGTGGAACAGCTAGGGTGTAGCGTGTAACTATTCTTGTGAATTTCAACGTTGTTTTGGTAGGTCACAAAGCCGCTTCCCATGCCAGTGTCTTGTTTGGAGCCGTCAGTAAAAATACTTATTTCTGTATTTATTTCTGTATAGTTGTTGGAGTTAATTGTAATTGTTGGTAGATGGTAGGGACTGATGGTATCCCTGTAATCTACAGGTTTCTCTATATCTCTTACTTGGAAAAAGTCGTCGGCTATGTTAATGCTATCCCCTCGGAGAATATTCCAGATCTTTGCATAACTCTCTATGAGGAAGTTGATAGAGGAAATAGACAGTAGAGAAAAGCACGATCCCCCTGAATGGCTTACATAGGGCTACTGTACTTCTATGTTTGATGTTGACGTGCAGTTTTTAGGCTGCAAGGCCATAGTCCCCTGAAGGGTCTAAAAAAACACCTGAGTGTAATGAACACCAATAATTGAGTGCCGCCACAAATAGCTAAGTGTAGAAGTTAGTGCCAAGTGGCTGTTAGTAGGAAGACATATCTACTTAATACTAATAAAACTGAATGCAATCACAAATCTTAATACTACTTAACAGCTAGACAAACAGCACAAAAAACAAACTAACACAACAAAAAACTAGATGAGACAAACAAACCAACAGAAGACAAATGAGCAAGACCCCAATTCTTTATTATTATTTTATTTATTTATTTTTTAAACATTAACTTACTCACTAAACTAACCTTCCATAACCTAAGACAAACCTGACTAGACGACTAAAGCTAACAAACCCTAATCTAATATAACATAACCTATCATAACTTAACCGAAAACCAAGCTAAAAGTCCCTAATCTAATTTATAACTAGGACTAACTTAAACTAACTGAATTTAGACTGAAAAAGAAGACAGAAAATAAGAATTAAAATACAAAGTTGAAAGGCAGCTATATACCGACAGTTGAAACAAAGCAAGGGAAAGCTAATTGTCATCCATGCTCCCCAGAGTGAGTGCTCTCAAGGGCCCCACTAAGGGATACAAATGGATCATTGTACGCGTGTGAATGAGTTGGTGCAGGTTACAAGGCCAGTTGTACCCTTCAAGGATAGCAGCTCTCAGTAAACTATCCCTAATGTGACTGTACAGTACATATTGCAGCAAAAAACTAAGTAAAGTGGTGTTTGGTCCTCCTGAACACCACAATCACATTGTGGATTATCCCCTAGGTTAAATCTATGCAAGTATTGCTTAAAGCTGCAGAGTCCTGTAAGTAGATGAGTGAGGGTGTAACTAGGATAAAAGTGGCAAAAGGTCGTAGTAGTGTCAACCTTGGGGATGAAAGTGTAGGTGAGCCTACCAGAAGTGTCACGGTCCCAGCTATCTTGCCAGAGAATGAAGATTTGCTTCTTGACATGATTTTTGATGTACGAGGTAGGAATGTAACTTAAAGTACTAGTGACTGAAGTCTTTGCAGCTTGTTTGGCAAGATGGTTAGGTGTCTCATTGCCGAGAACCCCCGCATGATCCGGGACCCATTGGAAATCTATTCTAATGTTGTTGTCTAAGTGTCTGAGAATGTGGCGTATGAGATAAATGAGTTTTAAGCGGCAATCAGACTTTGCAATCCTGTGTAAAGCTATCCTACTGTCAGAATAAATGCGATAGTGTAAGTAGTGTCTTTTGTCATTCCTATGCCTAATGTGAATTAAGCTCTCATAAATAGCTACAGTTTCTACCTGTGCTATTGAGCAGTGTGTACCTAGATAGAAGCAAGCATTGTGAAAATTGCGGCCTAAGTTGGAGTAAACTACAAAAGCAGCACCCACTTTGTCACCCATCTTGAAACAGTCAGTGTAAATCCTAAACATGGGACAATCACCTGGATCTTTGAAGTAAACATCCGGGGCAACTGGTGGAAGGGGTGTTAATTGTAAGTTACTAAAGAAAGTAACTTGGTTGCTCGTCTTCATGCTGCATTCACTTTGGTGGACAACACAATGCTGGATCATGTGCAGTCAGCAATTCTATGATGTGCACATGAATGCCTTGATATGTGCAGTGGATATCAATATGCATTTTCAGCATCTTCCTATGTAAACATAATGTTCTCATTTCCAATAAAGCGTATTTTCCATGCACCAGATATGATGTCATACTTTTTTTTTCACATTTTTATCAAAAACTCTTTTTAGCCTATTTAGATTATGGAATACAAGTAGTTCCTGCTTTATGAGTTCCCAGTTTTACAATCTGACTCATTATTGCATTGGAGAGATGGTAGTAATAAAACATTGCCATACCCAAGTTAGTGAAGACCATTTTTTTCCTGAGTCATTGTTAAGAGCAGATACTGTGTTATTTTTCTTTTCTAGCCTGTGTATAAATTTGTTGATATTATTTTTGAGCTTTCAGCACAGTACTTGATATATATATATATATACAGTAGACCCCCCTATAACATGGTAGATACGTTCCACGTTATACGAATTTCGCATTGTAGGAATCCTTAAATACATGAGCCAATCACAGCCTGACACATGTGCAGTTTAGGGACTATGGCTGTTTAAAAGGTTTTCTTCCATAAAATTAATCGATTCTTGACTAATTTGACTCAACATTTCCAAAACACGTATAATTTTTTGGGAATAATCCGTATAAACTATGCTATAAACAAAAAATTGTAGGATTACTTACCGAGTGTGCACCATTCGACGTAGCCATTGCTTAAGCTTGTGTTTCTCGCGGAGCAGTGCACCAAACGGCAGCCGCGATTTCTGATAAGTTATTTTTCTGCGAAAAATTCATTGAACTTTGGAGACATCATTAATAGAAATAATTTTTATGGCCGTTGAATAAGAAACGTTTCTTTCACAAGAAATGTATAAAATTACAGTGCTGTATTAGACTTACGATATCTAATTTACATACTGTACAGATGATAGTAAACTCAACTTACCCATCTAAACTCTCCGTAGCATGTAAGTAGTTCGGCTGCTCATCTACTATTGGTCCAGATTCGACCAATCCTGTCGCAACATGAGTCGGCAATGACGTTTTACTGCGTTTTATGACGTTTACTGCCCTTTTAGCGTCTTTATATGAATACTGTCACAATTTTTTTGCTGCGTTATAGGAACCCGCGTTACAGGGGTCTACTGTATATATATATATAAAACCTACACTGTGAGGTCTGCAATTTGAAAAAATTGTAGATCTATAAATTCTAACTATCGTCCATCCATCTTTCCTTAATCTCAAGAACAAAGTTAGATAGATAAAATCCAAGATCAGATATGGAAACCTTAGGGCAAGAGGATCTGATTAACTATATACAAACTTCCGATGCAAACCAGAAGTCATGTTATCTCAATTCAAAACTTTTCCCCTGAAAAGCAGTTAATAGGTGACTGGCATGACCACTGTTAAAAGTATAATGTATGGGGACAAGACACTACTAATTTGAGGTGGAGAGCTTATATTTTAAATTAAATAAATTAAAAATATGTTTAAAAATTGCAGTCTGGCATTGTGATAATGTCACAATAAATAATTGCTCATTTT
Source organism: Centruroides sculpturatus (assembly GCF_000671375.1). Classification (NCBI taxonomy): domain Eukaryota; kingdom Metazoa; phylum Arthropoda; class Arachnida; order Scorpiones; family Buthidae; genus Centruroides; species Centruroides sculpturatus. Next base: position 123,500 of record NW_019385362.1, read on the forward strand.
TTAAATAATTGCCTTCCAAGTATTTAATGTATTCCTTCAACATGTCTAAAAGAAGAGATAATACTGTTACTGATTAAAGAAATCATAGATCAATAACTTTAGAAAACAAGTATGAAATTATAAGTAGTTATAAAGCTGGAAGCACCCTTAAGGATCTTTGCATAAAATATTCTGTAAGTTTTTTTTACTATTTGTACTATTTTGAAACAAAAAAATATTTAAAAGAAATTAAAAATGTATGATCTTGAGAATTTTCCCAACAGAGGCATACTGCTACCTCTAGTTGACCTACAGAAAAGAGTGAGCATTCAGACAAAAAATATTGATAGTACTAATTTTGTTTATTTTTTCTTTGAAAAGAAAGAACTTAATGTTAAAAAAGATAATATCTATATTTTTATTATAATACAAGTACTATATAGTATTAGTAACTTCTAGGAACCAATTAAATAAAATGGGAATTACCTGTATTCAGAATCATAATTACAAATAATCGTAGCAAGTATAGTTAGTATATACACTAGAGTGTCGATTATCCGAAAGTCAATCATCCAAAAGAATTCCAGTCGGCAAATTTAAATTTTCACCAGTGCTGTGGCACTGCAATCTTTGGCAATGTCTTGGGTTATTCAAATATTTTACGTTTTTGATACTAAATTAACTTCTAAAGTATAATTTTTTATTGTTTTTATATTTTTCAATATATTTATTTTGTTTGTACAAAATAAAAAAATAATTTTTAACGATACAATAGACTTCGTTAGGCTTAACATCGACGAAAATTTAACGCGAAGCGACACGCAACGGAGAAAAATGTCAAGATGGGATAAATTAATATATTTTTTCGTACATAATCGGTTATCCGAAACATCAATCTTCCGAACAACCCCAGTCCCCAATTGATTCGGATAATCGACGCTCTACTGTAATTGAATTATCCATCCAGTAATTATCTAAGTGTGATAGTCAATTTGCCAACTTAATAAAGGTTCAATAATTTAAAAATATTGACTTAATTATAAAATATTCCTTCACTTTTTTGTTTCTATTAGCTTAGTACACAGCTAAAATACAAGTATATGCTAAATAAATATTACCTGAACATATTGCATCGTCATATCCTTTGTCACAATTAATTGTAAAATATGGTCCACACAATAACCTAAAAGTTCATCACACACACAATATTGAACATCCTCAACTTGTTTTTATAGTTTTTTTTATAACAATACTTTAGCTCTTATTTTTAATATTTCAAGTTATGTAACAAAGTTTCCAGAGTAACTGTATTAGTCATTTCAACTGGTTAATTATCTGTCAGTCAGTCATCTGTTTTTCTTTTAAAATAAATACTAAATGTTTTAATTTGATTTATTGATGTAAATTTATTCACTTCAAGAACATTGTAAAAAAAGTTAAATAAATAAAATTATCTATACTCGCAAGAATAAATTGTTTTAAAATAATATGAAAGTCATCAAAAAATTTTTATGTAATGTAATATTAATAAATAGAAATAATTTGTTAATTTTAACAAAAAAAGTAAAAATTATTTAGTAGTACTTTTTTTTTTAAAAAACTCTTTCCACCCTGTGGGCAGTAAGAGGGCCTCTTATAGCAGGCCAATTATGGGTTCGGCCAGGCCCACAATTGAGGTGACCGTGTGGTGAGGGATGGGACCCGACATATCCGAATGACCACCCCCCCTGAAAAATTCTTGGGGATTCCTTGACCCATTCAGATTCGATCCCGGGTCCCCCAGAGCAGTAGGCTTCCACCTTGACCACTCAGTCATCCGGCCTCAATTTAGTAGTACTGATTTATAAGAGGTGGAGAGAAAAGAGATGGACAAAAGTAATTCCAGGCCTATTACATAATTTGCAAGTGCACATGCAAGCAAAGATGGTTGATTTATGCTCTAACAAGCCTTGTCATACATGGAGTAAAATTTGTGTGTTGTCAATGAAAAAACATGAGAACAAGATCCTTGCCAAAAGTAATTTAACTATATTTTCATAGTAGTGAATGACTATTGGCAAAACAAAAAGAAAAAAGAAACTGTTTCCCATTTTATGGAACAAAATATGAGAAAAAGCACTTTGTATGCCATTTTGCAAAGATATGAAGAAATGGGACAGAACAATCATAATCGTCTTGATCATCCCATCTCTCAATTCACTCCAAAAATTGTGAATCAAGTCTATCAACAGACTCCATCAACTTTCATCAGAAATATATCATCAAAACTGTCATTACTAAAAACAATTTTACATGATATCAAAGCCAAGAAGTTGGAAATCAATGGACTTAAGAAAAACTGCACCAAAGTATATAAATGACAAAGTAGAAAAAGCGAAAAGAATCAGCAGAAAAATTTATGAAAAAAGTCTGAGGAAGCATCTTATTTCTGATGACAAGACTTACTGCCCATATGACCCAGGAAACATCCAGGGAAAACAATATTACCATGTTATGAATCATCAGGATATTGCCTAAGAGAAAAAAGTCCAGCTAAGGAAAATTCTACAAGAAATACATCATTTAGCAAAAATGCATGCCTCTGGAAATATTTCAGATACTTTTGTTTATGAAAGTACCATCACTGCTCAAGTTTACCAGGAAGAATGTCAGAAAAATCAACTGCTTCCCTTCACTGATAAGGACTATTCCAGAGGTATCATCATCTGGCCAGATTTAGCTACATTTCAATATGCAAAATTTGTAATTGCCTTCTTAGACAGCAAAGGCATGAATACATATCCAAGAATGACAACCCTCCAAATGTCTCACAAGCAATGGCATCAAGTGTCTTTTGGCAAAATACAAAGAGAAGTATTGCAAATGAAACTCCCTGTCAAAAACATCCAGTCTTTCTGCCAGATTTGGGGATTTATTGGCTGAAAAGTTGCACCTACCACTGGAAAATCTCTCATAGACCATGCTTACAAAAACATTCGTTCAATTGAATGTCATGGAATAAGTGCAAGCAACTATTACTACTACTTCACAATAGTTGCTATTAGATGATGAACAGCTGCAAGAATTGTTCTGTTACACAAACATTAAAGTATGAGAGTTGCAGAACTTGGTCTATTTATTTTCCATCCACCTTACATATATAACCAACTTGCACAATTGGAAGATGTTTAAACAAAGATATGTACAAATTAAGATAAATCTTTCTATATAAATAATTAAATATATTAAAATTTAGGCCAAAAATTTCGTAAATACAGTAGACCCCTTAACGGGTTCCTATAACGTAGATTCCTATAACACGGCAAAAAAATTGCGACATTATTCGTATAAAGATGCTAAAAGGGACACGTAAAACGTGGTAAAACATCATCACAGACAAGCAGCTGAACTACTTTCTGCCGTCCAGCACCACGCTACGGAGAGTTTAGGCGGGTAAGTTGAGTTTACTATCGTCTGTACATTATATATAAATTAGGTACTGTACATATAATTATATATAAATTAGGTACTATATATATAATTTTATATTAACTTAATTTATTGTAACTTTATTATAATTATATATATATATATATATATATATACACTTTCCGCCATCCAGCGCCACGCTACAGAGAGTTTAGGCGAGTAAGTTGAGTTTACTATCATCTTTACAGTATGTAAATTAGGTACCGTAAGTCTAATACAGCACTGTAATTTTATACATTTCTTATTCAACAGCCATAAAAATTATTTCTATTAATAATGTCTCCAAAGTTCAATGAATTTTTCGCAGAAAAATAACTTATCAGAAATCGCGGCTGCCGTTTGGTGCGCTGCTCCGTGAGAAACACAAACTTAAGCAATGGCTATGTCGAATGGTGCACACTTGGTAAGTAATCCTACAATTTTTTGTTTATAGCATAGTTTATACGGATTATTCCCAAAAAATTATACATATTTTGGAAATGTTAAGTCAAATTAGTCTAGAATCAATTAATTTTATGGAAGAAAACCTTTCAAACAGCCGTAGTCCGTAAACTTCACACGTTGGGCTGTGATTGGCTCATGTATTTAAGGATTCCTACAATGCGAAATTCGTATAATGAGGAACGTATCTACGCGTTATAGGGAGTCTACTGTATCTAGTTCTCAATATAATAATCTTTCAATTCTTTTAAGCACATATATTACAAGTTTTTTAATAATTAACACAAAAAACTGAATAAAATTTGTAATGAAAGTTAACTATATATAAGAAAAGTTTTCATAAATTCAGTTGAAATTTATCTCCTGACTAGCTAATAGCTTATAGATATGTATACATCATATATATAACATCTAAACATCTCTGATCTTGATCATCTGTATTTACTATCATTCACTGCAACTAATTTTATCATCTTGATTTCAAGAAATCAAGATGATAAAATTTAATTTCAATTTAATAAGATTGTTTTGCACTCTCTTTTATTGTGTTACCATTTGATTATTTTAATTTTTATACACATAACAAAAATAAATAAATGAACTTTAATATTATATATGCACATCAAAAAGCATACAAGACCACACAAATAATGACTGCACTGCAGCTAATCAATATCTATTTAGGAATAAAATTAAATAGTTCTCTATTTAAAACTAATCATTAATAATTAATTTATTATACAACTAAATAAATATTAAATATAATAACGTACTGTTGCAGCCAGTATATCATGTGGACAACATCCAAGAAGAAAACTTTTACATACACGAGGATCGGTGAAGTGCACTTTAAAACGATTATTCTCACCTATAATAAATACATTTTAATATTAGTAATGAGAACATTTATAAAACTAATCTTTATAGTATAGTTTGCTTTAAACTCTAATATTTTGAATAAAATTTTAACAGAATAAAACATTTAAATACAGTTAAAATTAAACATTTTATACACATTTTAAATATTTTGAATACTGCCAATTGTTGTATTTCTCTTTAAAATTTATATACACTTAATGCAAGAAGAGAGATTCTTTCATAAGAGGTATTTAAATAAATTTTTGTAAAATTAAAAATTATTGCCTAGAATAATATATTATTTATTCTATAAATTAATTTGTGATTTAAATATAATTATTATTAAAAAAATTAGTTTAAAAGAGTATATGATTTTTAAAAACATAAAATGAAATTCTGGAAAGATATCTCTCTTGTGTAAAAAAAAGCAATTTTTAATAATATAATCTATGTTAATGTTTCTGAAAGTTTAATGAAAAACGCTCAATGGGCAGAAACATATTAAAACAGATGGGACTGTTGATGAAAAACTCACGATAACAGCTTTTGTAAACAATTACACTCCCCCACAGTCAGGGAAAAGAATGGTTTCTTTAGTATTTGTCCTGGAAAAAAACATATAACACTATGATATATGCACTGAAAGGAAAAGGAAATAACACTAGCAATACACACTGCGATCAGTCTATAGAAGTTGTCTCATCCTGTTTTTCTTCTTTGACATTAGTCTCGCTTTAGAGACAGGTTTGTACCATTTCCTCCCTGGAAATGAAACCAGGAAGGACAGCATTTAGTCCTACTTTTAAGATTTGCTTAATTTCCAACAAAATAATCATTAAGTGTATTGTCTTCAGTAATATCCATAAAATCCTAAACATGGGACAATCACCTGGATCTTTGAAGTAAACATCCGGGGCAACTGGTGGAAGGGGTGTTAATTGTAAGTTACTAAAGAAAGTAACTTGGTTGCTCGTCTTCATGCTGCATTCACTTTGGTGGACAACACAATGCTGGATCATGTGCAGTCAGCAATTCTATGATGTGCACATGAATGCCCTGATATGTGCAGTGGATATCAATATGCATTTTCAGCATCTTCCTATGTAAACATAATGTTCTCATTTCCAATAAAGCTTATTTTCCATGCACCAGATATGATGTCATACTTTTTTTTTCACATTTTTATCAAAAACTCTTTTCAGCCTATTTAGATTATGGAATACAAGTAGTTCCTGCTTTATGAGTTCCCAGTTTTACAATCTGACTCATTATTGCATTGGAGAGATGGTAGTAATAAAACATTGCCATACCCAAGTTAGTGAAGACCATTTTTTTCCTGAGTCATTGTTAAGAGCAGATACTGTGTTATTTTTCTTTTCTAGCCTGTGTATAAATTTGTTGATATTATTTTTGAGCTTTCAGCACAGTACTTGATATATATATATATATACAGTAGACCCCCCTATAACATGGTAGATACGTTCCACGTTATACGAATTTCGCATTGTAGGAATCCTTAAATACATGAGCCAATCACAGCCTGACACATGTGCAGTTTAGGGACTATGGCTGTTTAAAAGGTTTTCTTCCATAAAATTAATCGATTCTTGACTAATTTGACTCAACATTTCCAAAACACGTATAATTTTTTGGGAATAATCCGTATAAACTATGCTATAAACAAAAAATTGTAGGATTACTTACCGAGTGTGCACCATTCGACGTAGCCATTGCTTAAGCTTGTGTTTCTCGCGGAGCAGCGCACCAAACGGCAGCCGCGATTTCTGATAAGTTATTTTTCTGCGAAAAATTCATTGAACTTTGGAGACATCATTAATAGAAATAATTTTTATGGCCGTTGAATAAGAAACGTTTCTTTCACAAGAAATGTATAAAATTACAGTGCTGTATTAGACTTACGATATCTAATTTACATACTGTACAGATGATAGTAAACTCAACTTACCCATCTAAACTCTCCGTAGCATGTAAGTAGTTCGGCTGCTCATCTACTATTGGTCCAGATTCGACCAATCCTGTCGCAACATGAGTCGGCAATGACGTTTTACTGCGTTTTATGCATCCCTTTTAGCGTCTTTATATGAATACTGTCACAATTTTTTTGCTGCGTTATAGGAACCCGCGTTACAGGGGTCTACTGTATATATATATATAAAACCTACACTGTGAGGTCTGCAATTTGAAAAAATTGTAGATCTATAAATTCTAACTATCGTCCATCCATCTTTCCTTAATCTCAAGAACAAAGTTAGATAGATAAAATCCAAGATCAGATATGGAAACCTTAGGGCAAGAGGATCTGATTAACTATATACAAACTTCCGATGCAAACCAGAAGTCATGTTATCTCAATTCAAAACTTTTCCCCTGAAAAGCAGTTAATAGGTGACTGGCATGACCACTGTTAAAAGTATAATGTATGGGGACAAGACACTACTAATTTGAGGTGGAGAGCTTATATTNACTTTTTTTTTTTATTAAAAATTATAAATAAAATGTATTTTTTTAATCATCATTTATTCATAATTTTTTAAACATTTCTCAATTAAATTATGAATAAAGTTTAATTGATAATCAAAAAAATTGAATAATCTAAAGATAATGAAATATAATATTGCAATTAAGCTGTAAAATATGAAATGATTAAATTCAGCAATTTTCTAAAGTAAATTATTATTAATCAAAAGAAATAAATAAAAAATTAATTAATACACAGATATTCAGCAAATTTAATACATTAAATGTTTTAGGTAAAAATCCAAAACCCTTAATAAAATCAAGCTTCTTGAAAACATAATTGAACTCTATAAAGATTAGAATGCATTTAAAAATGATGCTTGGGTACAGAATTATAGGTAGGGAAAAACATTTTCTTTACAATTTTTTATATTTCTTTCATTTCTTTGAGATTTCTATAAGCATTTAAAAAAATATTTCTTGCCTTGTACTATTGAAAACATTCTTTACCAAAAAAAAAATTTATCAATTTGTTTTTTGAAACCATGTCCTGTTTTATAATTCTGGCATAGTAAACACTAATATTGTGTTGTATTCCAAAGACACATGGCAAGTTTTCCATCAAATATCTTTATTAGTTGAGTTGATACGGTACATTGTTTTGTACTCGTTTCGGGATTTGCCCCTCTTCAGTCAACTATAATACAATATATATACAGTAGAGCATCGATTATCCAACTCAATTGGGGACTCGGGTTGGTCGGATAACTGAAAAATCAAATAACCGAAAAAAATACATTATTAGTATAGTATATTAGTATATCCCATGTACTTACTATATTAGTATATCGCTATTAACCAACTTCACATTGAATTTTCATCGATATTAAGCCTAACAATTTTTTTTTTTAAATAATAATCGTTGCTATTGTAGCATTAAAAATTTTTTTTAATTATTTTATTGCTCACAAAACAAACAACCACTCATAATTAGAAAATTAAGTCTCATTTAAATACTGGCCGCCCTTTAATGGTCGAGCCATGTTGCCAGCTAAAACATGCAAAAATTTAACAAAAATAATATTAAAGTAGCCAAGACATAGCCAAATATTGTAGTGCCACATCACTAGCGGACATTTGAAATTTGCCAACTAAAACGGTCGGTTAATCGGGGGTCGGATAATCGATGCTCTACTGTATATATATTTTTATCTATTACAGTAGAGAACTTACATAAAAAACAATGAGTACACAAATGATATAAAGACATACTGTACCTTTGGTAACACTTTGTATAATTTAAAATCTTGTAAAATCCACTTTAATCCTTTTATGGATAAACCAGTATACATTACAATTTAAAAAAGCTTCCATAAACTTTTGCGTTCGGATAGACTTTGACACAATACAATCATTAAAAATTTTTGAGTTGTTTCAGCTCCCTTTTCCCCCTTCCTTTTTTGGTGTTTGCACTGGTATCTTTAGTATAGTAGCTGGAACTTCATACATGGCAACACTAAAGATACCAGCGCAAACACCAAAAAAGGAAAGGGAAAAAAGGGAGGGAAACAACTCAAAATTTTTTTTATCATTATATTGTGTCAAAGTCTATCCGAACAGGAAAGTATATGGATGCTTTTAAATTGTAATGTATACTGGTTTATCCATAAAAAGATTAAAGCAGATTTTACAAGATTTTAAATTATACAAAGTGTAACCAAAGGTACAGTATGTCTTTACATTGTTTGTGTACTCATTGTTTTTTATGTAAGTTCTCTACTGTAATAGATAAATAAATAAATATATATATATAATGTATTATAGTTGACTGAAGAGGGGCAAATCCCGAAACGAGTACAAAACAATGTACCGTATCAACTCAACTAATAAAGATATTTGATGGAAAACTTGCCATGTGTCTTTGGAATACAACACAATACTAGTGTTTACTACGCCAGAAAAATTTATCAAGGTATTTAGCTTTTGTAATACAGGTAACACCCATATAACACAGGAGTTACATTCCAAAATATTGCCGTGTTATGCAAATCCGTGTTATATGAAACAAAGAACTAGTGTGAAAAGGGGGTTAGATTTCAAAAATTAAAAAACGTGCTGTTAAATCCTTCTTTAAATCGGATTTATTATTCGATTTTTTTATGGGTAAAATATTTATTTATTATTAAAGTAAATATTTTACCAGAGGATTATTAATGCTATATGATGATCTTGGCACAAGTGTCATCAACTGGCAACAGTTTTTGGGTGCTTTCGTTAATAGCGGTTGCTTTGCGTCTCCACTACAACAGGAGTGTGCTGCTGTCTGTAAGGCATTTAGGAACGATGGTGAAAGAAAGAAAGAAGGCAGCACATGCACTATCAATAGTATCATGATGGAGGAATCTAATTTTAAAATATGAGCTTTTAAAGGTAAAAGAAGGGTCCCAATTGTAAAATTAAACCATTAAATGGATTATTTGTTGAAAGAGCATTCAATGTAGCAACGAAAAAAATTAGAATGCTCGTGCGGAGAGTTACGCGGAGGTATAAAAGAACACACCCTTTATTACATTTCATGTTGAACAAGGGATTCCCGAACTGTGTTACAGAGAACCCATGCTATAAAAGCACTGTGTTATACGGGAATGTGTCCCAATTCTCAAACCGTGTTAGAGTGAATCCGTGCTATAGAAGTGCCGTGTTATACGGGGGTTACCTGTATTTAATGGAAATATAACATTACAAAGTTTCATTTTCTAAATTTTCCTTCACATGATCATAAAATTGTGTCTTCTTTTAAAATAATATATATAACCTTGTGTTAAACAATCTATAGTCACATTCTTAATAGCTTCATTCAAATATAAACATTTTATTCTTTTACATCTATATAAGAAATTATTCTCAACAAATAGCTTATGTTTTTAAATAAACAAAATATATCAAATAAAACACTGTTCACAATTTTTCTAATTAATATAGTTTTAATAGCAGACATGTTTATGATTATTATTTTGATGCCCTTACACCAAACAGGTATTACACCAAGAAAACTTATAAAACTTAGCAAAATTAATTATTATGAATAAAATAAAAATTAAATGATTTTTTTTAAAACAGTTAAAACTTTTGAGTAAAACTTTAATGTTATTTTTGACAAAGGTTCCCCAACCTTTTTCGTATATAGACCTCTTTTAATTAAAAACAATCTTTTTCGATCGACCCACCCTTCAATATATAAATGTATATGCTATAGTCTTATGTAATTTTTAAAAACATCTTCCTACACTTATTTAAGAGAAAAAAATGTGCAAAATTTTTAATATTTTAAAATAAACTTTTTATATTTGCAAAGTTATATCAACCCTCTCAAATTTTCATTGATCACTAAAGGGTCAATATTGAGCTAAGTTGTACTTCACTTTATAATTATAAATTTAAAATTTAATTTGTGCTGGAGTTTGTTAAATCTTTCTTGTAAGTTAGGGCTGTCAATAAATTATGTCTGCATTTTTCTTGGAATTTTTACTCCCCTCCCCCACTGTCCCAGTTTGTTCAAGTTTCTATAACCCCCTCCTCTCTTCAGATGTCCAACAAAACTCAATCACACTCAAAATATTTATCATTTTATGAATAATAAGATGCATAAACTGTATAAAATTTAATGATATAAAATGGACATCCATTGAAGTTCAATGCCTCCCTCTCTTCCAGTGTGGACGTCTAGACAGCCTGTAGATCAGAGTGTTAATTGCTAAGAGTTTCCTACAAATTTCAGTCAAATTATCATAAATGCCAATATAAAAGAAAATCACTTCAGAATTTAGTAGTAATTTATTTTTATGACTGATCAAAAATGTTTGAGTAAAACTAGCAAATTTGATTATATAATTATAGTACAATAGATGGATACTTTGATATCCACTGTAAAACACAAGTGACTCTGTTGTGCTGCTGAGTGGCCCCACTCAGCGATACAACAGAGTAGCTTGTCTAAAAACAGCCTTATAGTGGATATCAAAGTATGTGTATGATAAAAATTTGGAGATTTCCATACATTGGTAGCTGCATGAAGCGACTAATCCAAGATCATTAGGTGGCATCAAGAAAGCTACCAATTGGCTATGTGTATGAAGACTTGTCCTCTGTCATTGGTTGGTTGGTTTGTTGTCAACTGGAAAATATTATTGTTTATTGATACATGTATTTCCCACAGTGTTCTATTTTATTAATTAATAAACAATTATTATCCAAAGAATAAAATGCTAATAGTGGAAAAGACATGTATTTACATACTGAAGTTTGAATTTTAAATGCAATTTAATTATTTTAAACAATATAGCTACTCAAAGCTACTCAATTAGTATATAAACAGGAGTAAATTGATTAGGGCCTATTTGGATTTTAATTTGATTTATCAAATTGTTAAAGGAAAATAAAATTTAAGTCTTAAGGAAAAATATCATCCATTAATTATACACAGGTCAACACTGGTTTTGGTGCCCAGGTATTTTGAGCTGATTTCATATGAATTTGATGTCCTGAATTCAAATATGGCATTAGTTTTTGCCTAGGAGCTCTAATTTTTAAGATATAGCATTTTAGTGAAATATACGTTTCAATATCTTAAGTTACATCCATGGATCAAGTAAAAAACTAAATACGGAATTTTTATTATTATATTATGCAAATATTATTCTATACAAAGATAGAGGAAAAAGTCATCAATAAAACTAAACAGTTACACATTGAGGAAGCTTCTTTTCTGTGACTTTCATGAATGTATTTTGGAGCAATCCCTTTTTAAACTCCAGCAGTAATCTGCCATCATATGCGTATCCCATCTTCCTTGGTAGCGGTCCTCCATAGTTTTAATATCCTGGTGAAATCTTTCACCTTGTTCTTCACTGGTGTCTCCTAAATTTTCAGGAAAACGGTCTAAGTGACTGTGTAAATAGTGCACCTTAATACTCATATTACACCCAAGGAATTTGAAACTGTTAAGCATCTCGTTTACCAGTTCAACATAATTTTCAGCTTTGCGTTTGCCTAGAAAATTTCTGACAACTGCAACAAATGAAGTCCAGGCTTTTTGCTCAGCTTCATTCATCGAATTGACAAAGGCAAGATCGTTAATGAGTTGTCTTATTTGTGGGCCGTCAAATATTCCTGCTTTAATTTTTTCTATACTTAACTGAGGCATAAGAATTTTAGAAAGGCTTAGGTGGGGCATAGCACAAAAAAGGCTGGGAAACACTGATCTAGACACTGCATGGCTAGAACTTACAAACTTACCTCAACTCTAGTTGAAGCATTGAATGTCAATTTATTACCGAATGCTTACTTCATTTGGTGGATTTACCTGGAATTAACTGGACGGCAGACTAACAAAGGGGAAAATATACAGGAATCAATTCTTGCATATGTGATTTAGAACTGTACAAACTGGAATTAGAGCTGCCCATTTCATGTAGCACTGTACATTAAAAAAACACAGATCTAAAAAAGTAGAGCTGATAGAGAAAAACTGATTTCATATTTGGATTCAGCAACCCAAATATAGCTAAAATCAGTTCTAAAATCCTAGGCACCAAAAAAAAAATTTTTTTTTGTAGGCTTGTGTTATGTATATAGTTTAAGGGAGGTTATAAAAAGTATATCATTGTACATGGGGAAGGAAGGGGCTAAGACATCATCTACATGGATCTTTTTAAATCTTGTTTGTGGCATACAAATTTGTTCTTAAAAGTTTACTTAACAGTCATGTGAATAAACTATCAGATAATGCAGAACTTAAGTCATTTCTTCAATGTCAAGAGGTCCATGAACTATTATACAGTACATGGTTCATAGACTATAATTAAAGGAGATGGAATTTGCCAAAAGTAAATCATTGTATATGAGGGTGGGCTTCAAAAATGATTCAAAAACTGTACACAAAATCAATGGACAGTCCCAAACAGTTTAATTAAAAAAAAAATCAGTTATTTGAAATTCTCCAAAATATTTTTTCTACAAAAGTAATGATAAAACAAATATATTTAGGCCTATTAGAAATACACCTAAATATATTTGTTGTAGAAAAAAATTTTGGAAAGAATAGGAAGAAATAGTGATTAACTAATGAAAATTTTCCAAAATAAATGACAAATGATAAAGCAAACTATACAAGAAAAAATTGTATGCATCTCATTTTAATTTTTTTTAAAGCAATCACAATATAATGGCTGATTTTTTTAAAATAATTTTTAGTAATCTGCATAGTCTTTAACTAAAAGTTTGAAATGAAAAATGATATTTATATAATTAGGCCTATTTAATAAATATATGCATCAGAAAAATGTTAAAAAATACAAATTATTAAGAATTTGTTTTAAATGATCTATATAGGTATAGTGCATTATAACCACTAAATTCTACTTAATCCAAGCTAATTTTGTGTTGTTTTCTGTTAAATATATATGCTAAGAACAAAAAAATCATAATTACTTTTCAAAAACAAGATGAATTTGCAAAATCAATGAATACTATCCATTTTAACAAATGCATGTACCAAATATATTTTTAAAAACTTTTATACTGTGTTTATTTTAGTCCTTTTTGACTTCCATTTCTTCATATATAACCCTGCTAATCTGAACAACCCCATATAATAATTCACATCAACGAAAGTGCACTGTACATAAACACTACAAATTTCCTGCAAATTCATCAACTGGCAAATATTTCAATAATTAGTAGAAAGCACCACAATGCCCAGGTTAGCCATTGAGGGAGAATTTGAACCACTAATAATGCCCTATAATACAGGTATTGTACATGGTTTCACTCTAACATTGTTCAAGAATTAGGGATATCCTACATACAACATGGTGTTCTTACAACAGGGTTTTGTTCTAACATGATTTGAGAAATGGTGATATCCCCATAGAAAACATCAGAATTTTTAATTGCAAACACAGTCACTTGATATTTTTTTTATTCAAGCAAGCATGCATGTTGTCTCATATTTGCCTGTAGATTTTAGAATATTGAAATTTTCAGTTGTTTTGTGCCTTTCACTCAGTTTTCTTTAATAAGAACCAACTCTACGATACATATCAGATTTTATGAAATAAAGTACAAAACAACCAAGATGTTGCTGATACCTCAGATTAAGGTCAACAGAAAAGCTTAGATAATGGCAATATTTTGCCAAAAAGAAAACAACCTCATTTAATTGGCAGTAAAGAAAAAAATTAATATTAATGTGCAATACTTTTGATTATGACTTAATTATTAATTGCTTTAATATCTGTACTATAAGAATACTTTCATGCATCCCACTTTTTTCTCACACAATTGCTTAATTCATATTATTGTTATTGTAATGTCTAAAAACATCTTACAAGTGTGAATGAAGAATTTACAGCTCCATATATGAAACAAACCATATATGAAAACTTCCATGCAACAAACCATATATGAAAACTTGTAATGATATTTTCAATATCACTACAAGTTTTCATATATGGTTTGTTGCATTGTATAAAATATGCAAAGCAATTAGATATAATGTGCAAAACATATACTGTACATGCAATCGCAATATTGAAAGTATATAAGTAAAGTAAATATTTAAATTAACTTAAGTGTTATAATCAAGTATACAATAAGTAATTTCTGTGCATAGAATTCAAGCATACATCTAAAATATTGATGATGTATTGTTACTTTCAAAGAAACATTTAAAATTTAAAATACAGTAGAGCATCGATTATCTAACTCAATTGGGGACTGGGGTTGGTCGGATAACCGAAAAGTATGAAAAAATCCATTATTAGTGTAGTATACAGTAGAGCGCCGTTTATCCGAATCAATTGGGGACTGGGGTCGTTCGGATAACTTATTTTTCGGATAACCAATTATATACAAAAAAAATATATTAACTTATCCCATGTTGAAATTTTTCTCCATTGCGTGTCGCTTTGCGTTGAATTTTCGTCGTTGTTAAGCCTAACGAAGACTATTGTATCGTTAAAAATTATTTTTTTATTTTGTATAAACAAAATAAATATATTGAAAAATATAAAAACAATAAAAAATTATACTTCAGAAGTTAATTTAGTATCAAAAACGTAAAATATTTGAGTAGCCTAAGACAGCCAAAGATTGCAGTGCCAAAGCACTGGTGAAAATTTAAGTTTGCCGACTGGAATTCTTTCGGATGATTGACTTTTGGATAATCGAAGCTCTACTGTATATCGTGTGGGAAATTATTAAATGACGAGAGAATGAAAAGAAAATCGCATTTTAGTTACTTCATCGCTCGAAATTGAAAAAAGAAAACATAACTAATTATAAAATTTGAAATTATTAAGCAAATTAATAAAAAATAAATAGAATTACAGTAGAGCCTTGATTATCCGACCCCCGATTAACCGACACTTCGGTTAACCGACCGTCTTAGTCGGCACATTTCAAATGTCCGCTAGTGATGTGGCACTACAATATTTGGCTATGTCTTGGCTACTTTAATATTATTTTAACGTGTTTTAGCTGGCAACACTCATTCGACCATGAAAGAGACCCGGTATTTAAACGAGGCTTAATTTTCTAATTTTTAACGATACTATAGCGACGATTATTATTTTAAAAAATTGTTGTTAGGCTTAAAATTCAACGCGAAGTAGGTTAATAGCGATATACTAATATACTAATATACTAATTACATGGGATATAATAATATACTATACTAATAATAAATTTTTTCATACTTTTCGGTTATCCGACTTTTCAATTATCCGACCAACCCCAGTCCCCAATTGGGTCGGATAATCGAGGCTCTACTGTAAATGCAAAACTGGAATCATAATTTGAAAAAGTAACAAAAAAAATGTGTTATTCGCTTGTCTTATATAATACAGATAGATAGANTTTTTGTTTTCTTTCCCTTTAGCTCCTCCCATTTCCTCCCACACGTTGTCAACCTCCATTCCATCATTTAGGTTTATGGTTTTGCTTTTATTAATGATTTCGAAGTGCTCTTTGAATTTTCGTAGATAACTATCTTTTTATTTATGGATAATTTTTATACTTTTTTCGTTTATTGTGCATCCGAATTTCTTACAGTGATTTGTCCACGGTGATTGGTTAGAATTAAGTCTAATTTTTGCTTTATGTTTTTTAAATCTGGAACCGAATTGTCTTCCTGATTATATCCCATGTAATTAGTATATTAGTATATCGCTATTAACCTAATTCGCGTTCAATTTTTTTCAATGTTAATCCTATCAAATTTTTTTTTAAATAATAATCGTTGCTATTGTATCGTTAAAAATTAGAAAATTAAGTCTCGTTTAAATACTGGCTCCCTTTCATGGCCGATTCAGTGTTGCCAGCTAAAACACGTAAAAATAATATTAAAGTAGCCAAGACATAGCCAAATATTGTAGCACCACATCACTAGCGGACACTAGAATTTGCCGGGGGTCAGATAATCGATGCTCTACTGTATATATTTATTGATTTTGTAATAATTTAATTAATAAAACTATGTAAATAAGAGAGAATTCAATTATTTGAATAAAAATCATTTAATATTAACATCACTAGTAGTATCAAATGATATCATTTGCAATTGCATGGCTTGTTTTCATTTATTTACCAATAAATTTTAAAATTATAATAAAATACTTTATTATAACCTAATTAAGTATACCTCTCATTACTAATATAATCACAAAAAAAAATTCAGATTCAAAAATCAATGAATGATGTAAAAATATGACTATGAAAATAATAGCAATAATAATTCTGTACAATACATTTATAATATAATTTTGATGAAAATAAACTTTACTTTTCTTTAAAAATAATCTTAAAAATTACTACATTTAATGTTGTCAACCATAACTTATAGTAAAAAGTAAATATGACAGATAATATTCTTTAATGTTATGTCTACTTCTGTAAATTTTTATATTTAACTGACACCATTTTTTTAAGAATAAATTATATCTGAAATTTTGATATTGTAGTTAATCTCTATAATACTACACTACCATTATAGCACAGTAACAAAGATAAAATAACATGAGAAAATGAATTTAAATTAGCAATAGAGTCATGCCGGTCATTTAACTCCTTTCACAGGAAAATTTTTTGAACTGAAATAACTTGACTTCCAGTGCAAAGCATAAGTTCATATATAGTTAAATGAGACCTCCTGCTCCTAAGCTCTCCATATCTGGTCTCAGTTTTCATCTATCTAACACCATTCTTAAGACTAAGGAAGGACAGACAAACAAACAACAGTGGAAATTTACAGGTCTACAATTTTTTTTAAATTGGAGCCCAATTAGAACAAGATATCAAATAAATAATAATGTAGAGAGACATGATTACATCCAAAAATCTATAGAATTGCATATATTTGGTCTGTCTTACATGGCACTTGCATACATGAGTTACATAGATTTAAATACTGTACTACCCATTATGAACAAGCCTAATTGAAAAGAGGATTGAATAATAGCATTAACCCAGGGGTTAAACAAAGTACAGTACTTATAAATAAAGATAAATATAAAAAGAAAATCAAAATATAAATAACCATTTATGACCTTATTTATATTTAAAGTACTTTATTTAACTCCTGTTTTATTGTTTTGTAATTTACTTTAATTTCATTTTTCTTTACTATATTTCTAAGAATGCGACAACTAACATGTATTTAAATAATTCCATTTTATTTAAATTTAGCATTCTAATCGAAATTATTTATAACAAAAATGCTTTCTATTCTTCATTATATATAACAATCCATTTTTAAATGAGGATAAAAGAATTTTGGATCTCTTCATGACACACTGAATTTGGAACAATTAATTAAAAGATTAGAATTATTTTCCTTCAATAGCTGATCAATGTAATAATAATTAAACTCTTATACCTATATTGAAAAAATTTTCAAAGTCAGTGTTTTTTTATTGATGGTCCATTGCCATCTTGCTATTTTTATTAGCATTACAACACTATTCTTTTATAATCATCATGATTTTCATATTTTTTCTGCTAAATTGTTGAAACTATTGATCATCTTTTAATTTCAATCTAAAACTACAAATATGTAATCAACTACATTAATAAAGTTGAATGAGCCAACAAAGTTAACATAATGAAAAAACAATATATTTTTAGCATTTTTCCCAAAAGTTAACCACTGTTAGAGATGAAAGACAAAAGACTTAAAATAGTTAAAAACATTTTTCACTACTAATTCAGTGTTCTTTCTTTCCATGAAAAAATGAAATACATTTGATACAAGAGGACTGTCATGTAAACACTGCACAAAGTGTCCATAATTCTGATTGGAAAGTGCTTCCTATTTTGCATTTTTTTAAAATAATAATACAAGAACAGTGCATAAATAAAACAGTTTTTTCTGTATGTATGACTTGACCTTGATCTGGCATAGCACTAGGCCACCAATATTAATCAAGTAGGATATGTTTCATGATAATAATACCCATTAAGCCACTCTGGTTGCCATCCGAATATTGTAATAGATTCCTTGATTATTTAGTTGAACTTAATTTAAAAATAAATTGTAAGCATTTCAGCAAATTATTATACTTCTGTTCCATTTATATTTGAAATAATATACTTTTCAATAAATTATTGGACAATTTACAAACAAATATAAACATCTAACAACCAAATTTTCAGATTAAAGCCAAAAATTGCCAGATTATATTGAGCTGTATTATTATTACTATTAATAATTAAATGTTAAGTAATTTAGCTGAAGGTAGATAGGTGTTAGGTACCATATCTTGATAAATTTAATAATTATAATTAAATTAATATTCTAATAATTAATCTAAAAGGTTCAGGAAGAAAAAAATCAGCCTGACGCAGGACTAGAATTCTTAAGTACTTCATACTGTGCATTTGCATTGCCAGTTATGCTACCCAGACCTCTATCTGATATCTTTGCTTCCAGAACTATTAATTTAGATATAACCATACTGGTTACTCAAAGCACCAACTAAAAACGACTCAGAACCATGGCTTATATCTCTCAATATGGCATTCAGGTAACTAATGCTTTACCCTAGCAGTGAGAGTTGTAAGCCATGGGTGCTGAGTCATTCCCAGGCAGAATTATTGGGTAATAGATTAACTGAATTATTGTTTGAACAGTGTCTGATATTCATCAAGAAGCTGAAGCTATCCTAATGAAGCCCGACAATATTCCTTCATGGTAAATTTAAACGACTGACTATCTGAAATAAGCATTTAATATGGATAATAATATGGATTATCATCCATAGTAAATGCTTATTTCAGATGGAGCCAGAAACACAAGGTAATATTTGTTCATTTATGTTTTAAGCAGGGCTGTGGAGTCGGAGTCATGAAGTTTTCATGTTGGAGTCAGAGTAGTCAAAATATCTGCCAACTGACTCCTTTTTAATTACCAACTTGTTATGTATATAAAACGGAAAAGTATTTGAATCGTGTCAAATTTGACCCTCCAAGTTGTTTTTTTGCAAATCTACACGTTTGGAGACCTCCCAAACTCCTCAAAAAAGTCAATAAAGGAAAAAAATTTGTGCGAGGTGTAAGTGTCTAATTTGTTTAATTTCTTTATTTTCTGTTCTGAGATATTAAACAATATCTCAGAATGGGTAAAGTTTAAGAACGAAATGTAGCACTGTAGCTTGCGTATAAAGGGGCATTAATACTATTAAATTTTGGTTCTTAAAGGTTGATAGGATGAAGACATAAAAGGGGCCATGTGTCACATCTCTTAATGAATATTTTACTCGTTATTAGCGTTCAAAATTTAAAATAATAAAGTAAAACTCGTCTCTACCCTCAAAGTAAGCTTTTTTGCCATTTTATAATAGTATAGTAAAACCCATTAAGATGTTCTTGCCTAAGATGTTAGAATGTATACTGGGACACGATTTAGTTCAACCACTTAATGCTTAATAACTCCTGTGTTAAACCATCCGACTCCGATTCTGACCACAGAAATTATTAGGCTTCAAACAGGGTGAAAAAATCATGCCCCCCACACAGTCTAACATCCACACATATACAAAAAAAAAAAGCCTCGAATCTTTTGCATATCTCAAAATTTCAAGGTGTCCTGAGTACAAAAATATAAAAGTTTGGGAGAGGTCATTTTTTGACCAAGCGCTACACTTTTCCTCTGTTATACATTAGGTTGGGGAAAAAGAAATCCATTATTTTGTCACTAGATGGCTGTAGTGATACATATCTCATAAAATATTGATAACACAAGTTCAGACTTGTGCTTATTGGAAAAGTGACATTCTGTACTAAAAAAAATTCTTTTACAGTTTTTTGATTGGTCAATTCAGTTGTGAGTTATAGGGTGTAAAAGATGGAAGTTAACAAAGAGAAAATTAGGTATGTTTTACAATTTTGCTTCAATAAAGGCGAAAATGCAAGCCAGGCAGCTGAAATTGTGAATGGTGTTTATGGTCCTGATACTGTCACAGCCAATTATGTGCAATTTTGGTTTCGTCAGTTCCGTTCTGGTAATTTCGATGTTAAAGATGCACCTCGCACAGGTAGGCCCGTTGTCGAAAATGTCAATAAAATCATGGAAATGATAGAAGTAGACTGGCACGTTAGCACTCGTAGCATTGCCCAGGAGCTAAAGATTGACCATAAAACAGTTCTAAACCATCTGAATAAAGCTGGATTCAAAAAGAAGCTTGATGTTTGGGTGCCACATGAATTGACGGAAGAAAACATTATGGATCGAATTTCCATCTGCGAAGCCTTGGCCAAACGGAACGAAATCGACCCATTTCTTAAACGGATGGTGACTGGGGATGAGAAATGGGTTACATATGGCAATATTGTGCGATAACGATCGTGGTCAGTGTGGTGAAGCGGCTCAAACGGTGGCTAAACCAGGACTAACAGCCAGGAAGGTTTTGCTGTGCATTTGGCGGGACTGGAAAGGAATCATCTACTATGAGCTGCTTCCATATGGCCAAACACTAAATTCGGACCTCTACTGTCAACAATTGGACCGTTTGAAGCTAGCGATTGATCAGAAGCAGCCAGAATTGGCTAACAGAAGAGGTGTTGTACTTCATCACAACAACGCCAGGCCACACACATCTATAGTGACTCGCCAGAAATTCCAGGAGCTTGGTTGGGAAGTTTTGATGCATCCACCTTATAGTCCAGACCTGGCACCAAGCGATTACCATCTTTTTTTATCATTACAAAATTTCCTTGGTGATAAGAAATTGGCATCAAGAGAGGATTGCGAAAATCACTTAGTCAAGTTTTTCGCCAATAGGGACCAGGGCTTCTACGAGAGAGGAATTATGAAGTTACCTTTAAAATGGCAAGAAATTATAAAACAAAATGGTGCATATTTGATCCAAGTCGAACAATCGGAACCATGTTAAATAAAGACTTGAAATGAACGTAAAAATAATGGATTTCTTTTTCCCCAACCTAATATAACAGCCGGAACAAGTAAAAATTATTGAATACATATTTATATAGGCCTATTACTTAGAGTATTACTTAGAGAAGTCTTTTAGCTTTGAAATAAAACTATATTCCAAAGCTAAAAGACATTCTATCTTTATTAGAACTCTATTTATTGAATCTTTTATTCTGAGGTCATGTGATGACATCAGAATTTCCGGGTCTCTTTCAGTAACAAGTCCGCCCCTGGTCGGAGTCAGATGGTAAGGAAAAGTCGGAGTGGATAGATTTTTATGCGACTCCCCAGCCTTGGTTTTAAGCATAATATTAAATATGATTATGTACTATACAAATGTCATTGATAACTTTTTTAATATATTCATGGATGGAATTGTTATAAAGTTATTTTTGATTAAAAATTGCTCAAATATTAAATCAGATTTCTTGAAATTGCTCTTTCAAGGAAAATCGATCACTGCCTAAAAATCAAAATGATGGCAATCTATTCTCTTCTAATAAATGGCTGTTGGATAACTGATTATCAATCAAGAAATTAATAAATAAAATATGAAGGAAAATTATCTTGAAAATTGGGATTTAGTTCCAAGCAAAACTTAGTTTTTATCAGGAAGTGTCAAGTCACAAGTAAATGAATTATGTTGAATATTCCACTTATATATTCAATTCGTTCTAATTATAATCAATAGAAAAACTTCTTGAAATATATTATTCTTGATATAATTTATCATTTAACTTATAAAATTCACATCACAAAGTTAGGGAAGAATATAATGTGCTTTCAAAGTGAATTTTAAAAGAAAAATTTTTATCAAACACTTTTGAAATAAAGGCACAATTACTTAAGGTATTTGAATTTCATGCAATTGTATTTTCTAACCACTGTTAGAATGTTAAATGTACACATCTATAATATAAACATCTATAAACTCGAATTTTAGATTAAAGCCAAACGATTGCCAGATTAACATTGGGCTACTAATTACTAATTAAATTTCAAGTAATTTGGTCTAGAGGTAGGCATTAAGAACCATCTCTTGATAAATTTAATAATTAATTAAGAAGGTTTTGGAAGAAAAGAATTGCTTCAAAGCAGGATTCAAACCCACAACTCCCACTTGTCATGCAGATGCATTGCCAGTTACAGAACTCACTGCTTTCTGATCTTTACTTCAAAACTATTAATTTAGATAAACTCATACTAGTTACTCACATTAAATGTACTGTACTATTTGCATAACTATTGTATCTGAAGAAAACTATTCTAAAACTTTTGAAGTTTATTATTATTATTATTAAACACTAAAGTTAATAAAACTTTTGTGACCAAAACATTTGGTAAAATTTGAATTTTATTGTTTTGCTGTAATGCATCTTTAATGAATTATCTGTCAATATCATAAATTGCTGCTTATATATATAATTATGCAAAAAAGTTTTATTTAACCATTCACATTCCTCAGGCACTACTATGGTAATATTGATAGCACACATCATAAGTCCATTTTTGCTGCTAAAATGACATTCAACTATCTTAAATCTGTCTTACATTCTTTTTAGGTTGAGTGTGTACAATACAAATCAACCTGCAATTGCAGTTAGACGCTTCAAATCAATTGCAGTTAGACGCTTATCGCTATTCCATTTAATAATGTCCTTCCTGCTTCGTTCGTAGTTTCGTAATTAAATTATCTTCGAACCACCGGCAAACTTTATTATCGATCGTATTATTTTTTATTACGTTTCTGTGATATGCTAAATAAAACTTATTTGGAAATTATTTTTAATTATTTTGATATTAGTTGTCGGTTATTCACCACGCCCAAAAAGTAAAAAAAATAACATCTCGATACGGATGTCGCCTTCCTCTAATAAAATGAGAAATTTTTTAATCTTTTCACGCATTTTATTTTACTGAATTATTGTTTGTTAAATATTTTTTATTATTATTTTCACGCATTTATTACAAATATAGAAATAATTACGAACGGAAGTATATTTGCCTATTTTGTAGAAATAAGTCAAACATGGCGTGTTGTTTAAGCGATGAAGAGAGGGAACAGAGACGAATTAATCAGGAAATCGAAAAACAATTGAAAAGAGATAAAAAAGATTCACGTAGAGAACTTAAATTACTTTTACTGGGAACAGGTGAATCTGGAAAGAGTACCTTCATTAGACAGATGAAAATTATTCATGGATCTGGTTATTCTGATGAAGATAAAAGAGGATTTATTAAACTTGTATACCAAAATATATTCA
This sequence comes from Centruroides sculpturatus, assembly GCF_000671375.1. NCBI lineage: Eukaryota > Metazoa > Arthropoda > Arachnida > Scorpiones > Buthidae > Centruroides > Centruroides sculpturatus. The sequence continues at coordinate 147,476 of NW_019385362.1, forward strand.
TGGCCATGCAAAGCATGATAAAAGCAATGGATTTGTTACAAATACAATACAAAAATGAAAAAAATACAGAACATGCGGAATTGGTTAGGTCAGTTGACTATGAAACAGTAACAACATTCAGTAATCAGTATGTAGAAGCAATTAAATCATTATGGGCAGATCCTGGCATTCTAGAATGTTATGATAGACGAAGAGAATATCAATTAACAGATTCAGCTAAATACTATTTAAATGATCTTGATAGAATATCTACCTCTGATTATTTGCCAACTCAACAAGATATTTTACGTGTTAGAGTTCCAACAACTGGGATAATTGAATATCCATTTGATTTGGATTCCATTATATTCAGAATGGTTGATGTTGGTGGTCAAAGGTCTGAAAGAAGAAAATGGATACACTGTTTTGAAAATGTTACATCTATAATTTTTCTTGTTGCCTTAAGTGAATATGATCAAATTTTGTTTGAATCTGATAATGAGAATAGAATGGAAGAAAGCAAAGCATTATTCAAAACCATTATTACTTATCCCTGGTTTCAAAATTCTTCTGTCATTCTTTTCTTGAATAAGAAAAATTTATTAAAAGAGAAGATCATGCATTCACATTTAGTTGATTATTTTCCAGAATTTGATGGTCCAAAACAAGATCATATTGCAGCACGTGAATTCATACTTAAGATGTATTTGGTTCAGAATCCAGCTGAAGATCGGATGATATATCCACATTTTACGTGTGCCACAGATACTGAAAATATCCGGTTTGTGTTTGCAGCAGTAAAAGACACTATTCTGCAGTCAAATTTAAGGGAGTATAATCTTGTGTAGTTGTCCAGTGACTTAAAAAAAATATATTGCTGCCATAGGAATATGAAAAATATATATATTATGAACTTTGATGTTAGCAAAGTTTCATTGAATCTTAATGTAGCCAAAGAGTGAGGCTGAAGAAAATGAAAAGCAAAAGTTATAAATTTGCTTGATCCATCTGGCAGCAGCATTTTGCAGATCACATCTCTTTTAAATGCTTCCAAGCATAGTGCCTCAGAAATGCAGGTGTTGTCAAACTTTTTATGTATGAAACATTTTCATGTTGGATTTAGAGAACCAAACAAGTGCCAAATTACATACAAGAACATATAGAAGAACCAAAAGTTTAGTTTAAAAAATTAACAACAACAAAATTGAATTTGCTGAAATTATATTCAAGAAACAATTCCGCCCAATGAGACGTTGTATTCAAACTTACTATAGGTGCTGATTTGACAATTAAGAACTATTTTTATTTAGATTTTACTAGTGGGCACATGGCACAATTGTGCCATTGTCTGATATTTCTTATAGTCTGTATTCTAAAAAGATGACAAAAATTTTTTATTAACATGAGAAAAGAAATCATTATCATTTTGAATACGTACAATGTGGATTACATCATTTCATTATGGTTCTATATTGATGATATTGTTAAGAAGCTCTGATTAGTTTACTTTTTGAGACAGTTTTATATATATATATATATTTTATTACTACGATAGCAAAAACACCGTCAGCTTAATGAATCAAAAATTTCATCCTAAAGCATATATTTAAAAAGTAATTATAATTAATAATAAGAAAAGTAAAAGAAATACGAAGTATGTAAATTTATTAATAACATGTATATAAAATGTATGATAACCTATCTACAGCCATATATGATTTATAATAAGATAATTTTTAACTGTAAACCTATTTGATAAATTTTTAAAAATTTACTAACTCTTTATAACTCATTCAATAGAAATCTGTTTTAAAAAACTATCATGATAAAGTTGCACTTTATAAAAAAGATCAATTACCACAGATGCTTGATTAGACCTACAGGTTAAATTATCCCATAAACTCAAGTAAATCCACAACCCAATTTCATTAAAATAAATCCACATATGGATTTATTTGCATCATATTTGTTACACTTCAGATTAAATTAATATAAACAATCTATTCAAAACCGTAATTGTGTAAATGATTGTGTTACATTTCTTGTCTGTGTTAATTTTGAAATTACTGTTTGATTTTTGTTTAAAGACCTCTGTGGACATTCATACAAATACTAATTTTGAAAAAATAAACCTACAAATTTGAATACATCCACATCCCAAACAGGTTTAAACAAATAGACCCACTCTGGATCTATTTGAGTTCGTATAGTATGTTAAAACAGTACTTCATTCTATGTTAAAAAACTCCTAATCATACACAATCTATAAGAACTGTTAATATAAATGTTTTTGCTTAACATATTTGCATATATTTGAATATACAGCAAAACTCTAAGCAGAAACATTTTTATTAAGAAGAATGTTTTCTAGGAATAAATATAGCAAATTTCATAAGTTAATTATGAAATATCTTCTGATTCATGCTGGCAAAAGGTTGAAACCAATCTTAAACATATAGACAGTTTCTATAACCTAAAATATTTAATATCAGTGTTTTTATTTCTGTTAACAATCAAATTTTTAAAAATTTCTTTAATTTGGATTAGCTAATGTAATATAGTTAGTTAGTTAATATAATTTTAAATCTTTTAGGCCTATTTTCAATGAAATAAAGTAAAAGGTCCATTAATTTTGTGGGTTATTTAGTCAGCATTTATGTAAATATTTATTATCTTTTATGTATTCACTAAGTACTGAATGAATATTCAGTACTTACAAATTTTTTCAAGTCATAGCAACATAGCAATAGAATATTTGTGTAATCTGAATAGTAAGGATTGAATTAAAATCATTTATTATATAAAAGTACAATTTTAATTTTAAAATAAAACTATTTAAAATCCAATTGTAACAAACTGCATTTAAAGAAAAAAAAAACAACATTTCCTAAAAAACATATTCATAAGCATTTCACAAACAGATATTTAATTTTGCTCTGTTTTTTTTTTAATATCACAAAACTTCTCATATATTGTATAATTTCCTACTCAAAAATCTTATCTTAGATCAGCATTTAAATTGCATTTTGATAAATTCCAAATTGCATTGCATACTGTGTTAATATTTGTGCCAATAAATGTTAGATTTCCTATTATATCCTGATTCATATGTTCAAAGCAATACATAACATGTAAATCAGCTGACCAAACAAGGAACTCACCTCTATTGGCCAATTTTTTCCAATTCACTTTCCTCAGATTCTCTCATTTTATTTATTTTTCCTAATGCGTGTCTATGTAAATATATTACCCGCAATTTTAAAGTTCTCTAAATAGAAAAATTTTAGTCATTTAACGATATTTTGGTCTTTACTCGATCGACGTAATAACATAATTAGCAATTTCGATAAACATTAACTTTTATTAGGCCAACATTCAAATTAATCTAAAAGCATACTAATAAATTAAGATTTGTTAAAACTATCTATCCACACAATTATATTTGAGAAATTATTACCCAACCACATTTTACTTATTTAAAAATTTAAGCAAATTATTTTTGTATTTTAAAAATTTACAGAGATTATACAAAAACTAGAACAGGATGAAACTAGAATTATTCAAGCAAACTCAGTGTACACATAAAACATTCCCAAAACACCTGGTTTCTATCGATTACACTTGCCAAGATATAACCTTACAAACATTTGCAACACCCACACCGAGTAAATTTCAAACTCGTCACTCGCAATGTTTTTGGCATATATAATACACCAACAACACCGAAAGAATCTATAATTATAAAAGAATGTAGACCGTAAAACCATTTATCTCTTTCTTCGGAATCAGTCGAATCTTCGGATCTGCCAGGAATTAAAGTAAATAAATAGTTAGCAAGATAGTTTCGGGTATCAACACACACGCAAACAGACGGTAACCCAATTCAATATTTAAAAATGGGGGTGGAAATTACAAAACTGACAGAACCATGCAGTCGAGGAACCAGATTTTTGGGAAGATTATTGCTTTTTTATTTCTTGGGAATTTAATCTTCATTATCAATAAACTAATGAAATACCAATGTAATGAATTTAAATAGAAATATGTTAATAATGAAATTAAGCAATAAACTAAAGTTTAGAGTTTTGTACATAAATAAATAAAAATCATTTGTAAAAATTGTTTTGTACATAATTCTATTTCAATATACATATAAAATTATTTGAAAAAATCTCAGCTCATTCAGAAACTATTATCATTGTTTAATGAAAAAAATCAGATAAACACAAAAATAAGTCTTTTATTATCATTATTATTAATATACTAAATAGGATATTTACCATCTCTTCCTGTTCCCATTAATTGATCTAACATTTGTCTCATTTGCTCTTGAGCCGACATTATAAATGTGAATTAAGTTCCTTAATTAAATGTAAATAATCTAGAAATTTCTAATGATACATTCCAAAAATCTATCCGATAATAAACTCACACAAAACCAAAATGGCTCTTCGATGCTTTCGATTGATGATGACGTTCATAGCTACGAACCCAGAAATTTTAACTACTGCATTTTCTGTACGTCGAGATTATGTTTAGTTACGAAAAATATATTTTTGTTGTAAAATATTAAAAAATCCTTTCTTTATTTTATCTTTTAATTTTCTGTTAGAAATATTTATTTATTTATTCCAGCAAAGATAGCCGTGTTACGTGTTATTTTAAAACTCTTTCTGCCCTATCCATCGTGATCGGTAAAAACCGCCGGGGTAATGGACGGGAGCCCCGGTCATCCTCAAGGACTATATACTACAAGGATAGCCAGATCCCTATTCTACAGTGTTAGCCAGGAATGGCAAGTTAGTGACGTCAGCACGTGTCCTGACCTCTCTGTTTACATAGAGAAGGGTGTGCACGTGTTTAGTTTTCGCTTTTAATATTCNAAAATGCTACATTATCACATTAAACTATATAATTGACTCCATAGAAAACGAACAACAATGAATGCCTACAAATTATTATTTTATTTCTTATATTTGCAAAGAAAATACGATTTTAGAAAGCAAAGAACGTCTATAGATCTATCGCTAAACCGTGTGCAAAATTGCCAGAAATAGAAAAAAAACCCCCTAACCCCCAACGGGCCAAGGTTAAACCGCCTTAAAACAATAAAGAAAAAAACCAAAATTTTTCTTTCATCCGTTTGTATCCTCTAATACTAAAAACTCCTTTTTTGTGTCTTGGGCTGGACCAAGTTCTTGAAGATATTTATGTATCGATTTTTCCTTAACATTTTTTAAAGCTAGGGCTCGATTTTCTTCTTCGCGGTCGTCTTCCGTAGAACAATTTGGATGTAATCGAGATAATTTAAATTATATCGGATTTTGCAGCTAGTGAAAGAAATACGCTGTACGTCCTGTGGATTTTGAAAACGAACAAGTGTTACTAATCCCGTTTGTCGTACCTCTACAGCGTGTAACGACTCGCAACTAATTTGTTTTAAAATTAACAGAAATTCAAACACGCCTTCACTCGTTAATAAACAGGACGACAAGATGCAAATCTTGTCGTCCTAAGGCATCGGCTGCTTAAGGTATTGGTCATAAAACGTTATTAAAAGGAGCTCTACAATTTTCCAATACTGTGCTTCGTTCCACGTGGATGTCATTCAAAGTTAAAACAAGTAAAACGACAAGATTATGTCTCGGAGTCTCACTACTAAGAGGAATCACTGACGCTCAAGACGGGTCTCGTTCTCATTCTTCAATCTTCTTTGGTATCGCTGCTTTTGAACGCGATACATTTTCCGTGAAACTAACCTATCCAATGTCGAAATTTCTCAACGCTGCGTGTCGCCCCTGGTTGAATTTTTGTCTATGCCTAACGAAAATGTCCCGTTTGTGAAAAAAATAATCCTGGCTATCGTATCGTCCGAAATTATTTATTTTGCACAAACAATATATATATATATATATATATTAATAAACGTAAAACGAAAAAACATTATATTTCGGAAATTAGTTTTAATATAAAATTATAACACTAGCGCCATCTACTTTCAAAACGAGATATTTCCGGTCAAGGTCAGCAATGTCGAACAACATGGGACAGGTAAATGGGTTTTTTCAAGGATTCGATTTAGCAACATTCGTATTTCCAACTTCCCAACCACCAACGCACGCGCAAATTTCGCACTACCGCCTGTTTGTAGAGCGCGTCGCCGTTTTCTATTTTGACTGGGTTCTCGGTCCCGAGTACCGACGAGTGTGGTTTATTTTGTGCGCGCATTATTTGAGAACCAAATACTCTGTGCCAAATTGCAACTCCCGACACGTACTGTACTCCTTCGTACCTCTCAGCTGATAACACAGTACGATTTTATAAACAAGACATAGTCTTGTCAACAACACATTCTTTTAAGTGTACAAATCTTTCTATCGTGGCCTCTAAACTACTCCATCTCGTTTGGCAGTCAAGAATTACGACTTAATTCCTTTCCGCTTTTCTGTTTTTTCATAATTCTGGAGAACGCTATTTCTTACGAGAGGTTTTCTAAAAACATTGCAAATTTTTCTGATTTGGTAAATCGATTGTTCATATTTGTCTGATAACACAATCTACAATCATCAAGATCGAGAGAACTTCGCTGGTCAAAGTCATCCTGGGAATCCTCAGACGTGTCATTTTCCGATTCCTCGCATGTAACATTTACATCAGTTTCAGCAAGTTTTTTATTTTTATACAATACATCAGTAACTGCTAAGTGTATGGCGTGTGAATAGCATAGTTGATTAATTATAAGCGATATTTGGCCAAATTTTTTCACAACAGCAGCACCATCGTTTGTTCTGCAACTATGTCGAGTTAAAAATTTGTAGCCTCTCAGAAACCAGTTTTAATTCTGTTTTAGCATCGCAAGAACTAGCTACGAAAACTAATCCTAAATTAAAATTTTTTTCAAAATGCTGTTATTCAAATATCTGCAATTCCTCTTGTTAGTCCACTCATCTAGTNGTCCTTGGGTCCAACCAATGTTATTTTGCCACGTGGCGTAGCGTACATAGCATTACTGTACATTAAAAATATTTTAATTTCAAAGCAATGATTAACCCCGCCGACGAGAGCGACTTATCCCGTTACCCCGGCGAAGACAAGAAACTAGATCGAGTCGTACCAAAACTTACGTCCAATGGAAATCATCGGAGATGCTTTTTCAAAAATCCCATTGTCTACGCGCACCGAGCATTGTTATTGTCCATTTTTACAATTTACGAATAAATTATAGGCCTTTTTCTAGAACCGAGATACAAATGCTTTTATAAAATATCTTAAAAACGATATTAGATTTGTTAAAACGGCACGCTTAGCCCATATGTTAATTACTCGAATAGTTTAATACAAATAACCGAGGGAACGATTTCCATTATAACGGAAGAAAAGATTGCCAGTCACTTTCCTTCCTTAAATTGGAGTCAACGAACGGTACATTAAAAATGAATTTCTCCGAAATAACTCGCACTGAAGGCGAAAAACACGTCAGAGCCCATGGCTTCCAGGTTCGGAACAGTCTCCAATCGTATTCCCGCTAGTTGTCGTTTTCCAGACGGCTACAGAAACTTTCTCCCGCAATAGATTTTTAATATTTCTCTCACCCGGCATCAATAAATACCATTTTGTTTTTTACTCGCTGGCCAATGATTGGCTGCTTAAAATTCGCAATGGCTTCCGGTTGTAGAGTCAAATTCGCTCAGTGTGAACTAAGCTTTGAGGAATTTTGCATTTTTGTACAACTTCGACATATATTTGCCAGTTAGGATCTCCTTCACCCATACAAAACCTCGAAACGTTATCGCGGCTACGTCGCCCCCGCAGTACGGCGGGTGGAGCCGTAGCATTTTTTATGTCGGCCGAAAAACTTTTAATATACGTGTAAATTGCGCTTTAATAATCCAACGTTCGTACCGAATTAAAGAACGCGCATTCTTTTATTCGACGTATTGTTGATATACGTAGCGCATCCGCGCTTATGGCGCCAACGATACGTTCTATTTTAGTGTTTGGGAAAGATGGAGCGAGAGAAATTAATTCATAGAATTTGCGGGCGAATATCCGGAACGGCGGAAAGAAAGTGGACGTGCCACGCCCGTATCTGTTCTTTCGGCCAAGACGAAACTCCTCCGTTTACGTAACGTCCGTATTCCGCCTATCACCAACGGGTCACGGTCGTGAAATTTAACACCTTACCGCTAATTTCTGGATTATTCTTTGTTTACCGATTACGGCCCGGTCGCTGCAGGCCACGTCAAGTTTCCAACCACCGGGCGAATTTAGCGTAGAAATTGAGCTTTTATGGCAAAAACATTTACTCGGACCGGCGGCGGAATACGTCTCCCGTGGGTAGAATCGAATAAATAAGGACACTTAAACCAGGGAGGATAAATAAAATTCGTTAATTTATTTTTAATAAGTTAAAATAGAAAATATTTCCGAAAAGTCCGTTAGAAAACCGCTATGGTTACGTTTATTGCCGATTTGCATATTTTTTGTGGGAGAGAATTTTAAAATATCGATTAACGCGGCTTTCGGATTCGGTAATTAATATTTTGTACTGTGAAAGCGTCACTGCCTCCAGATCCTGACCTGCAGCACCTTCAGGTACCCGACCACTCTCTTCAGGCCAAACAGGTAATTCTGGTCGGCCTTGTCCGAGGGAAAGACGTGAGCGAAGTCGATCATGCGAACGTCGAACAGAGTCGGGGGGTGGTCGTTCCTTCGGCGGATGGCGCCGCACACCTCCGAAGACAGTCCGCACACCGAGCAGGATCCGGCCCGACACTCCGAGCCCGCGCTCGGCGAATTTAAATTGGAACGGGAAATGGTTTCCGTCGCGTTCTCTTCCTTGCAATTCGGTATAAAAGTCAGCTTGTTTATGGCACCGATTTCCCGGTTGCAGCGGTCCCACACGCTTCTGTCGCCCTCGTAGACGAACAACAGCGAACTGGAGTAGAAGGCGAAAGTCCTTTGTACTTTAAACCAATTCTCGATGGCGTGCAACTTGTGCAGGAAACCGCACAAAATGGCGTGAACGGCAGTTTCGTACGATTTGTTCAGATACAAGAACAAGGCTGAAATGTAAACAAAAAGAATTAAGTGTCTTCCACTAGATTCGGCGTTAAGAAAGACGAAAGCACCTACCGTCGGCTATCGTCTCGGGAGTCTGCTGCCTCCCGTAATGTTTATCGAAATACAAAACTTTACCGGTGGAGTGACAAAAAATCTGAAAAATACACAACTATTCTTAACGGTATATTAAAGATCTCCTTAAAAATCCCAATGCCGGCTCTCCACTGGGGGCAATCGGTCGATACGTGGTCCCTTTGTTTTAAATTACATTTCTAGTTGTAATATTTGGTAATTTAAATTTATGGGTAAGATTTTTCCATAAACAGTAATGTCCCTCTTAACAGAAAAACACAGACGATGCGCTTTGTAAGTAAAATCTAGCCATATTACAGTACTATAATGCCCAAAATCGTCAATATAGAAATGATAGAAAGGATGAAAACTGCGTATAGTAAATAGAACATTATTCGCCGCATGCAGTTCTTCGTGGGGCAAATGAAAATATCTTTGTTCTGCACGCTATTAATCGTCATTAAAGAAGTTTCGGATTTTCAATTTCGAAATAAAATCTATGCTCGCACTATCATTCAGTTTTTCGACTTACAAATGAATTTTGAGTAAAAAAGTGAGTTTTTCGATGGTTTAATAATGTTTGTAATTACATTCAAGCGGTACCAATCTGTGGTAAAGTTTGTTTGCTGACGAGTTGTATAACAACAGTAAATCTGTTATAATATGCTGCTTGCTGATTGAAAACGTACTGTACTTTAATTAAAATTTGAAAGAATTGAAATGAAAACTTTCAGTCGTTTAAATTGATATTTTATAATGTAGTACAAATAAAAATATTTTAAACGAAAAGTTATGTTGCTTAGTAATCGGTTTGTTATAAAATAAACAACAGAATAAATAAAGTCCAAGTTGATATTTCTATCTGACGATATTTTTTTTAACTCTTTTCGCCCTGTGGGCACTAAGAGGACCTCTCTTTGCGAGCCCATTATGGGTTCGCCAGGCCCGCAATGGGGCTGCCGGGTGGCGAGGAACGGACCACCCCCCGAAAATTACCTCGGGATTTTTCGATCCGTTCGGATTCGAGCCCGGGTTCCCCAGAACAGTAGGCTGCCATCGGGGCGCTATTGTCTACCGTTTAGTAAATTTTTATAAACATACTTATTTAATTCTTTATGAAAATAATTAAATTTAGTTTATATAAATGTACAGTACACGCCAATCGAAACCCGATATTAAGCAAATACACTCCCACAACCATTAATCTAAAATTAATTAATTATACTGTAATTATTAACTTTAATACGAGATGGCACCTAACGCCTCACTCTACTGCCAAATTCATTTCTAATTTATAATCATTATATCCAAATTTAGCCCAGTTGTGGGAGTAAATTTAGTTTATATGCGTAATTTCCCTCATTTAGGAACTTTCTTATCACCTCTCGCAAACCGTTTTGAAGGTTTACTATACATATACAGCCGATTGCAGAGACAGAGTTTACGTTAAACGACGTTTATCAAACAGAACGGCCTACAGACGTTGGCTGCCCGAACCGCGGTTTAAAATGCGTTGCAAAGTCGACGATCGTCTATTTCCGACCGTTCTCTAAACGAACTTCGGCAAAACATTGGCTCTTACTTCCGCTTTAGCAGTCGTTCGGCCATTCGGATTATTTGTTTGTGACGTCAGAAATGATGGCCAAGCTATATTCTGAAAGCTTTCGGAAATGAAATCTTAAGGCCGTCAAAACCATCGTTCGGCAATTAACGACAATCCCTTTCTATTTCGATATTTAATTTCGTCGCCGATACGGTTTAAAATACGAACAAATCCAATTTTAGAAAATTTATACCGAATTCGAAATAGATTTTTAAGGAATTATTTCGACATCTTATTACTGTCGAAATGAATAATTTTAAATATTTTATTATTAATATTACATTCTTTTATATCTATAAACAGATTTCTGTAATTATTAACTCGTTTGCATTAACGTTTTATAACCGACGCGATACTCGAATTGTAAATAAATGCATCTGATTTGAATGAAGTTTTAAGTCTTCACCCATTTGAATATCGAAACTGGAACATTTAAAACTAATTTAAAGTATTTCATTCTGTTGTTTTTGCTCCCAGCAATTAATTAATGAATAATTTTGTCGATTCCTACCGTTTACAACATTTATCGAAGGAACGATATCCGTTTTTATCTAAACTTTTCCACGAACAAAGCTACCACTCGAATCGAAAAGCCCTCTAAACCCGCTGTCGAGTGAGTCTAGAAAATAGGTCGAGTAACTTGTTTCTAATCGCTGTGTACGTTGTGGCGGGCGAGAAACGCCCTCTCTGCAATGAACTTTTTCTTAAAAGCGGTCTACCCGATCTGTAAACCGCCGTCGGTCTCTAAACGTTGCCTCCGCAATCGGCTGATAAAGTTTGACAGAAAGGCTTTCTTTTATCTAAGGTCTATACAAAAACCGGTTTTCGAATGTTCACCCCCAAAATGGAGATAGTCGAAGGGATACTTATAACTTATTTTAAAAGTTTTTAATTTATTTGATATTTGTAAAATTTCAAAAATATAAAATAAAACCGACCGACGTCTACTGTGTACACAAAACAAAATGCTACATTATCACATTAAACTATATAATTGACTCCATAGAAAACGAACAACAATGAATGCCTACAAATTATTATTTTATTTCTTATATTTGCAAAGAAAATACGATTTTAGAAAGCAAAGAACGTCTATAGATCTATCGCTAAACCGTGTGCAAAATTGCCAGAAATAGAAAAAAACTCTCTTACTCGCTACTGGGCTAGGTTTAATCGTCTTTAAAGCATTAAGTAATAAATCTAAATTTTTTCTTTCATCCGTTTGTATCCTCTAATACTAAAATCTCCTTTTTTGTGTCTTGGGCTGGACCAAGTTCTTGAAGATATTTATGTATCGATTTTTCCTTAACATTTTTTAAAGCTAGGGCTCGATTTTCTTCTTCGCGGTCGTCTTCCGTAGAACAATTTGGATGTAATCGAGATAATTTAAATTATATCGGATTTTGCAGCTAGTGAAAGAAATACGCTGTACGTCTTGTGGATTTTGAAAACGAACAAGTGTTACTAATCCCGTTTGTCGTACCTCTACAGCGTGTAACGACTCGCAACTAATTTGTTTTAAAATTAACAGAAATTCAAACACGCCTTCACTCGTTAATAAACAGGACGACAAGATTTGCATCTTGTCGTCCTAAGGCATCGGCTGCTTAAGGTATTGGTCATAAAACGTTATTAAAAGGAGCTCTACAATTTTCCAATACTGTGCTTCGTTCCACGTGGATGTCATTCAAAGTTAAAACAAGTAAAACGACAAGATTATGTCTCGGAGTCTCACTACTAAGAGGAATCACTGACGCTCAAGACGGGTCTCGTTCTCATTCTTCAATCTTCTTTGGTATCGCTGCTTTTGAACGCGATACATTTTCCGTGAAACTAACCTATCCAATGTCGAAATTTCTCAACGCTGCGTGTCGCCCCTGGTTGAATTTTTGTCTATGCCTAACGAAAATGTCCCGTTTTTGAAAAAAATAATCCTGGCTATCGTATCGTCCGAAATTATTTATTTTGCACAAACAATATATATATATATATATATATTAATAAACGTAAAACGAAAAAACATTATATTTCGGAAATTAGTTTTAATATAAAATTATAACACTAGCGCCATCTACTTTCAAAACGAGATATTTCCGGTCAAGGTCAGCAATGTCGAACAACATGGGACAGGTAAATGGGTTTTTTCAAGGATTCGATTTAGCAACATTCGTATTTCCAACTTCCCAACCACCAACGCACGCGCAAATTTCGCACTACCGCCTGTTTGTAGAGCGCGTCGCCGTTTTCTATTTTGACTGGGTTCTCGGTCCCGAGTACCGACGAGTGTGGTTTATTTTGTGCGCGCATTATTTGAGAACCAAATACTCTGTGCCAAATTGCAACTCCCGACACGTACTGTACTCCTTCGTACCTCTCAGCTGATAACACAGTACGATTTTATAAACAAGACATAGTTTTGTCAACAACACATTCTTTTAAGTGTACAAATCTTTCTATCGTGGCCTCTAAACTACTCCATCTCGTTTGGCAGTCAAGAATTACGACTTAATTCCTTTCCGCTTTTCTGTTTTTTTCATAATTCTGGAGAACGCTATTTCTTACGAGAGGTTTTCTAAAAACATTGCAAATTTTTCTGATTTGGTAAATCGATTGTTCATATTTGTCTGATAACACAATCTACAATCATCAAGATCGAGAGAACTTCGCTGGTCAAAGTCATCCTGGGAATCCTCAGACGTGTCATTTTCCGATTCCTCGCATGTAACATTTACATCAGTTTCAGCAAGTTTTTTATTTTTATACAATACATCAGTAACTGCTAAGTGTATGGCGTGTGAATAGCATAGTTGATTAATTATAAGCGATATTTGGCCAAATTTTTTCACAACAGCAGCACCATCGTTTGTTCTGCAACTATGTCGAGTTAAAAATTTGTAGCCTCTCAGAAACCAGTTTTAATTCTGTTTTAGCATCGCAAGAACTAGCTACGAAAACTAATCCTAAATTAAAATTTTTTTCAAAATGCTGTTATTCAAATATCTGCAATTCCTCTTGTTAGTCCATTCATCTAGTTATAGAAAATTTTTCCCATCCTTCTTCATACAATACAATTCTTCTACGGTTTCGAATTTGGCAGTTTCATAAAATGTATAAGTTCCATTACTCCAGTTGTTTTGTGGTTAAGAAATATCTCCGTTGTTGCAAAGATTCTCGTATGAACGAGCTTGCTGTAATGCTATTAATGGACAATCCATCAATGGCAGCAAGTTTTGAAACAATTTCTTCTATACTACTCTTTTTCATAAAATTAAAAATGCTGGTTTGTATTTGTAGACAGGATGATGATGGATCGGGATCAGATAATTCTTGTTTTTCGATCGGTTCAGGTTTCTTGTCGATTATTTTATGGACTGCTTTCGAATGATTATGGAGGTTACTCATAGATGAACTTTTGCAACTCAACATTTTATGACAATAGCGAGGTCGAGGCCGAAGTTTTAAACGCGAAAACGTGTATTGTACGTCGGATGTTCAGCGCCGCTTTCCTATAAGCCCAGAAGTTTGACAATGGTGTTTGGAATGTCGAGCATGATTCCACTGACTTCCCAAACTTCTAGGCTTACAGGAAAGCGGCGCTGAACATCCGACGTACAATACACGTTTTCGCGTTTAAAACTTCGGCCTCGACCTCGCTAATAATTACGGCACGCCTTGTCTTTTTCAACGTTTTTGAAGTTATTCCAAACTTATGACTTATTTTGGTCTAAAAGATTGTATTAAAAATATTTTAATCAATCAACGACTCAAACTTCTATCGGGCTTAAATATCTTGTGGTCTTGAAAATCGTTAATTTATTGGTTATCAAATAAATATTTGATAACCAATTTCTCTGTTACCCTTTCTCTGTTACCAGGCGAAACTGGACCAGATCAGTTCCTAAGAAAAAACTGTTTATTAATACAATTGTTGAACGAACCTTGTACCTTAACTAACATTTCCTTTTTTGTTCGTCATCTTATAAAAAATTTAAATTTAAAAATCTCCTTTTTTACCGCGTGGTTTTAATATTAAAATAATTTTATTTTTCCCCTTTTCCTTTATAATTTAGTTCCCTTAATTTTAATCAATCATAAAGATCAAAATTCGTCTTTGGATATGGTTAAAAGAAGGTTTTTCATCCCAGCCCAGGGCCTCACAGTAATATTTAAGTTTGACTGTATTTTAATGGAATAAAAAGTTTAAAAATATTAGTATAAACACTGAAATGTACTTACATGGTTTCTGTTTTTACTAACTAAAAGACGTATCACAACGCCACAAACTTCGACTAACTGAAAAAGTGGACTAAGTTAGTTTGATCTTGGGAGGGACACACACGAACGTCGCACCCATCGCCAGTATTGCCAGACGTTTTTCGGTTGTTGCAAGATTTCTCCCTATTGAACTGGACACATTTTAGGTGTAGGGAGATTTGTTTTTGTAGTTAGTTTTATGAAACTCATTATTTAACAATATTCCCGTTTTATGACAGAGGAAATTTTGTGTCAATATATCAAATAATTATTTAATTTTTATCTTTTAAGTCTATGCTCAAAATCCAGTATTTTTAATTGGGAAAACTCGGTTTTCAAATTATATATAATTTTTTTCAAAAAACCGGTTTTAAAAAACGACAAACCCTACTTCTATCTTCGTCTAATTTTAATTTACAAAAGTGTTTTTCCCATGCTCCCGTTTAGTTTATGTAATGCAAAAAAAAAAACGTGTGAACGTAGAACGTATCTGGATGAATCACCAGTCGAGAAATTCCTGGGAGTTTTTCGACCTGTCCAGATTTGATCTCGGTGGGCTGCCACCTCGGCCGTTCGGTCATCCTGCTAAAGTCGCAAAAGTTTTGTTACAAATAATCTATAATGGAGACAAGGGAACAAAGCCAAGTAATTAATTTATAAAGACTATATTTCGTAAATGAATACAGGTTATTCGTAAGTCCCTACCAATTTCAAAAATTAATTGTATTTAATTATCGAAGTTACGGGAGCGTACGCCCGTTAAAAGAAACACTCAAAGATTTTTTCAAATGTTAAGCAGTGGTGCAAGTTTTCGCCCAACGGTCACGTGACGGCACTAGCTAATGCCGCAATAACAAAAATAGAGTGGACTTCATTTTCCGGAAAAACGATGTCCGTCCACGCCGTTCGTATTTATCTCGACCAGAACTTTCCAGACAAATGGATTGGCTGCGTGTCTGCAAATTTTTCTGTTATTTTCTCTGTCTCCCCCGTCCTTGGTTTAACAGTGATTTTTCTTATGGGGTTACTTCACGGATCATGTGTACCGTAGGTATGTTGTGTGCCATCTGATCTACCGGGCCTTTAAATGAAAATTGTCCGGACGGTCTCTGCTGTCGACACGGATGAATTGAGACGTATGAGAGCTAAAACAGAATGCGGGATTGTCGTTTGCAGTGTTGTGAGAGTAGGACACGTCGAACAACTCTAAGTAAATAAAACACAATTGTTCTTTCTTTTAACATATCTCATTCATATAACTTCAATAGCTCGAGTGCAATTAATTTTCGAAATCAAGTAGGGATTTATGAACAGCCCTTTATTCAAAATACGACTCAGTGAATTAACAAGTGGTCGTGTCTCTAGAGACAAATTGGATGCTTCTGCATAAGGAAAAAGATTCTATTATTATTTATATTTTTACTAATACACCGTTTGTTGCTTAAAGGTTTACGGACACTCCATTTATATACTGTAATTTCATAAAAATGATACCATTGTCCACATATAACATAACAGAAATTTCATTACGGATGACAAAAATTGGTGTGTAAACTATTATTATTATTATACGAAAAATTTTTATTGTGAGAGGGCACTTAGACACGCGTTTTGAGTGAGTCACCCTCTGTTGCTGTCGTTGCAATCTTGTTTCGTTGTACTGAATTCAAAAGGAATCCTAACCATGATTTAAGAGTTAAACAAATAAATATTGTTTTATTTTGCAAATATTGTGAATTTGTGTTACAGTCCATTTTCATTGTAAGCAATCGATGTCTAACAATTGGAAAGAAGGAAATTCGTAAAATAACGCCAAAAAATAAATTTTCAAAATACAGTAAGGCTACACGTACCCTGTCAACAAATTGTTAAAACACTGTTTTGCCATTACAATGTACAGTACCTACACATTAAGTTCAAATTCGGGTGTGTATAGAGATGATGATATCACAAAACGGTGAACAGTCACAATAATGCAACGACTAAATTCGCCCAGTGTGATCGGATGAAATCGTGCGTACTGATAACAATTCCATTATAAGATTATAAGATTGTAAGAGAGGATTTTGTCATCAGACTGGTCACTCCCAGTGTTACCACTCATAAAGACATATCCTTACAACCAGAGCTATTATAGTGGCCAGATGGTTGTTTGTTAATTTAATTAATTTAAGTTATGGCAACGCAACACTTGGGCAATCTGCCTAGGAGGATGCCTTCTGGGATGTCTTTTAAGGGAAACTGGCCCCTATTAAGGCGTTAGACGTGGAGAAAATCTGGAAAACGCCACGTGGCCAGTCCATCCGAGCGAGGCGCGAACCCATGACCGAACTCCCAGTGTTCAGGGTACGAAGACTGCTAGGCCACTGGTGGGCCATGTGGCCAGATGGCCAAGTGGTCGAGGTGGCAGCCTACCGCTCTGGGAGACCCAGGTTCGAATCTGGACAGGTCCAAAAATCCCCAGAAATTTTTCAGGGGGTGGCCCACCTGGATATGTTGAGCTCTGTCCCTCACCATCCAGTCGCCTGTGGGCCTGACCAAACTCATAATGGGCTTGCTAATGGAGGCCCTCTTAATGTCAACAGAAACAGTTTTAAAAAATAAATAAATGAATAAAATAAAACCAGGGCTATATATATATATACACACAGTATACAGACTTAAGAACATTGCTCACTGTAGGATAGATACATTACTTAAAGGTGAATGTGAACATTGTTCATTCCCAAAAAGTAGCATGGCAAAGGTTGTTCGGGCATTGGCACTCTATGAGATCTGGGACAAATCTGAGCAAGAAACTTTTCATGAATGGTCCTGGTTACTTGGTCACTGTCTCCTATCATCCTGGCTAAGCCCACAACGAATATAGAAAAAAGTCCTCTTAGCACCCTGTAATACTTTGTTACCAGTAATTCAATATCTTTGTAAAAGTGATATTTTTCTTTCTTCTTTTGGCTGAAGGGGGAAAGAAGAAATCATCTGTAAGTCAGTGTCTGCTAAAAAAAGAACGAATATAATTCTTCATCTTTTATTTTGTTGTTTTCCTCACCTTTTGGAAGTTGCAGAAGAATTTTGCCAATGAAGACCAATATCTACAAACATTTGTAATTGTTCATTGTATTTATGTGTAAACTAATAAGTTGGTCTTGCAAAAATCAAGAAGTGGTTAATTGTTTTGATATTACAACCCACAGAGCAAAGTCAAAAATAAATGAAATGGAATCACAATTTCATTTCATTCTCACACTGAAGCACATTTTGTGTAGTTCTCATAGTCTATTTTCTAATGAGTTAAAAGAGCACAAATAGAAGCCACCTCTACAATGTCCACAATGTAAAACTGACCAAAAATGTATTGGATTTTCTGTCAACATTCCCATGTCCAGTCTACACATGCAACAACAACACAACTGCTAACATCTGCACAATAACAAAAGTGCTTTAATTTGTCGACCATAAAAACTTCATCCAAATTACAATATTGAAAGACGACTATAATATATAATTTTATAAATACACAAATAGAATTTCTGTATTCATTAAAATTAAAGAATAAATGATATATTATTATTTATTCTAAATATGAATAGAAAAATATATTTACCCTCATGCCTAAAATTCGAAATCCAGTAATTGTACTGATTGGATATTTGATAGTCTCGTGAAGTATTTTTTCAGGAGATGCTTCAGGATCGTAAGTACAAGGTCCGACCTTTATATCCAAAATGCAAGGTTTGACAAAGGCTTCCGTAACATCATCTATACAAAGGTATTTGATTCCTATTAAAAATACAATTTATCATGTAATTATCAGTTTTCTTAACAAAGTTTATATATTAAAAAATTTTATGCATCTTTCTGAATCAAAGCATAGAGTAGATCATCTACTATAAGAATTCTGTTGGCCACATGGCAAGCATTTAAAGTACTGCTTCCTAGGTATTTTAAATCTTTCATATGCACTCACCCGTTAACAACTTTCTATCTTTAAAACAGATGATCTTTCGCATTCTTCTTTGCCTAGTAAGGAAAAAAGAATGCGAGCACAATACACACATTTATAAATAAAAAAAATATATGATATTTGATTATAACACATGTTTAAATTAATGCAAAACCAGTCTTCAAATACAAGCTTTTACATTCCCAACTATTATAATATTAAATCATCATTAACTCAACACCAGAGTGAAGTAAATTAACAAAATCTTCAAACTTGTTACTGGTGTGTTCCCCCACGATGACAAAAATGAAAAAAATAAATAGTTTGTTACTAACGTTTTCGAACCAAAAAGGTTCTTCCTCGGGTAACATTGAATTTCTGATGGAATGCCGATCAAAGAAAACAAATTTGAAATTTGAACATGTGTTTCCTGATTACGTCTCCTTGTGCATGCACTCTCCAGTGATTGATGGTATTCATAGATTTTTGTCCATAAGCACCTGCCACGCTACTGATAGAGTTATCCCTTCTTTGTGATTGATGCAGTTATTACTGCTAAGGCTAGCTATGTATATGCTCGTAGCCTCTAACTACCTGAGGTGGTGTGCATGTTGGGTGGTGCAGTTAATTCTTGCCTGACTAAAACCCAGCTCTATGTCTGAATCCAAGGCATAAATGGACAGAGCAGTGGTGGTCCTTTCATTCTGTACATCAGCTGCACGTAATTTGAATGGAAAAAACTATTAGTTTTAAGAGTTGTGCTTGTATCATTTTCTAAATAAACAGCAATATTTTACCTGTCTTTGTTTAAACAATGGCCACAATCAAAAAATTTAGTAACAATGTGAGAAAATTTATAAAGCTGCTACAAAATGGAAAAAATCTAAGAGCAGTTGGAATGTCATTAAGAACTGTAAATTACACTTGGAAAAAGTTTAAAGACACAAGAAGCATAAAAAAAAATATCAAAAGTAATTGTCCCCGT